>NC_087309.1:37107789-37315030 GCF_015220805.1 Pogoniulus pusillus
TTCCATTCTGCCATGCTCACATAGTTTTCCCTGTTACATCTTCCTTTTCTTCCCATTTCAAATTATTTTGCCTTTTTTTCTTGGGGGGGGGGGGGCTTGTTTCTTAATTTCTCGTTAATTAATTGCTCACATTTTGCTTTTGCTTTTTTGTCCTTAAAACAATTTATTTAAGTCTACTGGCCTTTTTAAAGACAGTTTTACATACTGCTGAGTGATGCGAAAATACCTATTTGACAGAGGTTATTCCTATTGAAAATAATAACTGAAGATACTTGCATCCACTTATGTTTCTCTAGCATTTAATAAAAAGGCCTCTGCTTCCATTTGGGGGACTCTTAAAAGATCTTAAGTATGTATTACTTTGTTTCTAATCGTTCTCTCCTTAATTCTTTTTTTGTTAAGATAAGTAAGATCTGTATGTTTAAGTCTAATTCTGGGGCAGGAAGACTGAGACAGGATCTTATCAATGCTGATCAATATCATAGGGGCAGAGATCAAGAGAGTGGGGCTAGACTCCTGTCAGTAGAGCCCACGAACAGGAAAAGGACTGAAGAGCACAGACTGGAAGCCAGGAGGTTCCACTTAAATGTGAGGGAAAACTTTTCTGTGAGCTCTGCTGGAGCCCTGGAGCAGGCTGCACAGAGAGGTTGTGAAGTCTCCTCTGCAGAGATTCCAAACCTATCCTGACATTGTGATCCTATGTGTGACCTTGCTTTAGCAGAGGGGTTGGACTTGACCCCTTGAGGTCCCTTCTGCCCCTCACCCATGCTGGGATTCCTTTCCAAAAGTATCTTCAAAGGTCCCTTCCTACCATCACAGTTCTATGATTTTGTGATTTTTTTTGACATCTTCCCTGAAAAGGAGAAAAAAAAAGTGTTTCTCACATTTCACATTACTTGCCAGCCTGTGGGTCATGTAGTCTGGAGAGGAAGCTCGGTCTAACAGTAAAGGTGGTGAGATCTGTGATTTTGCAGGCTATTTTTCATTCTTCGGTGAAATAGTTGATTTGGAAACTTGCCGATGTGCTGGATTGCTTTGATGCTTTTGTCTGGAACATTTTTGCTTTTAGCTTTTTATCATTACTCAAAACTAACTACAAAGTTGCAATTTTTAAAAAAAATGAAGGATGAAGAATCCAAGAGTGACAAATGGAAAATGCTTTTTTGGACAAAAGCTCAGAAACCACAAAATGTATTCCAGAAAGCTGAGAGTCCTTAAGCTTTTGTTTTGTTTTGATTTGATGTTTGTTTTGGATTGGTTTTTTGTTTTGTTTTGTTTCTAGTTTTTCTACCCTGTCTGAACTCAAACAATGCATCTAAGGTTTGGGAGAATATTGAAATCTCTAGATTAGGAGGTAAGTTCAGGCATGCAGAGGTGGCTAGCAGAAATGAGAGAGTGGAGTTGAACTCAGGTATGTACCCAATTTACGGTACAAGGAAGAACTTTGGATGGGTGAAGAATTCATATGGGCATGGAAAAATACCTTGCTATTTAAAATCAGTTTTAAAACTACTGTAAACTTTGTTAGACATTAATTTTATAAGTAATAGATACATGCATATGATACATGAAACAAAAACAAAATGTTTGAAAGACTGTATTATTTTCAGTAACTCCAGATGGCTGGGTCAGGAAGAGGAAGAGGACGCTCTGCATTTACCTTCAATATTGAGGCCATTGGCTTTGCTAAAGGTGCAGCTCTACCTGATGACACATGTGAGCCTCCACCAATATTTCCTGTAAGTGCAGCACTTAACAAAACATGAACAACCCTAACCACTTTAGGTCAATTTTGAAGGATATATAAAATAATTTGGTGTTTTATTTATTACTTGCTGTACTTCTGCTAACTGCTGTATCCTTAATTAGACAGCTTGCAAGATTTTTAAAGTTCATTAAAGTCCTCACCATGACACAGTTTTCTGGACATGACAGTAACAGAAACACTGGATATATCAATTTGTTTGAAATTAAATTACACTGGTCTTTTAAACAAGCTTCAAACAGTGAAAGGATTTGCTGGCCTTAGCCAGTTTTATGTAAGAGAACTTTCCTGTTATGCCAAGATTTGATCAAGGTGTGTGTTACGGTACAAAGCCTGCACGTTTGGCATATAATTCAAGCTGTGATGAGGTTTCTCTGAATAGTTAACTTGCCAAACTGTAGTTATATGTCCTCTAAGTACACTTTACAATTAAGTTGTTTAATACTTACAATTAAGTTTATTGATACTAAGCCACCAGCAGCTGTTCCTAATGCCATGTTGCAGTCTGCACAGAGAAAATGCATTCTGTGTGAACTATAGTTGTGCAACAAGCTAAATTTTGTATTCTGCAGTTAGAGTCAGGTGTGGATAAGCTCTGCTGGAGAAGTACTAGCCTCAGTATATCTATATAAGTACCACGGAGAAGTCAAAAATGTTTTTTTGCTTCTGTGAATGCTTTCACAACTAAGTTAAAGTTTTAAGGGGAAATCTAATGCCATTCAGATAATCCAGTGTCATTACTAGAACTGATAAAAACCTGATTAAACAGTGGACAGAAGTTATTTGTAGCCGTTGACTGACTTAGAATGAAATATTAATTTAAACAGTGAATTGTTGCCATTGAATATTTCTAGTAGATGCATTCTGAGTTAATGTGAATTTCCTGTAAATACAATTAGATGGCTAATGAAAGAGCATCAGCTTACCATTAGCAACATTAGTGATTTAAAATACTGTCCAGCTAGCAAATAGAGCTGGAAGCAGTAAATTCCTTTTGTGATTCTGCTCTGAGACTTGCAATAGCACTTTGCAGCCCTATTACTCAGGCATTGAGAGTCATGTAAGAGAAGCAACTTCCATTCTCTAGTTCTCTCTCTGGCTGTAGTGTTCTGGTATTTTAAAACATATTTTCATTTACTTATTTTCCTCACTTTCAAGATTCGTACGTAGTTAAAAAAAAAAAAAAAATCCAAATAAAACCACAACAAGCCACCCAAAAATCCAGATCTTAAGAACTAATTTAAATTGAGCTACTAGAAATTTATTTGTGTAAGCGCCTGTCTGATACTTGATTGTATAATAACACATCCAATTTCTATGACAATAATCATGGGAAGAGTGTCCATGTAATTCAGAGTTATGATACTTAATGTACTTAAAACTGATTTTGAAGAGGTTAAGGCCAGTGCTTCTCTGACTGAAGACTGAAGCAATGGTTTACAATTAAGTTAGGCTCTTGTGAAATGCTGATTTTTGCCATTAACAGCTTAGTATGACTATAAATTATTATTTCACATTTTTATTTTTTCTTGAGTTCCTGCTTTTTCTTTTTTTTTCAGAAAGGTACAACAAAATCATAAAAAGTATAAATTTACTTGTGAAGATAGTCATGCATGTCAGAATAAGACATAGTTGGGAAGAGTCCTGATGCATAGTTGCACTCCTCGGTGATGAGCTGTGTTTATTGTAGCTTTTGTTATTGTTCATATATATTTGATGGATATTAAGACCTCATAAATAATAAATGTAATTTGTACAGAGCACAGAAAACAAGGCAGTGCCTCTGAAAGCAGGAGAAGCTGAAGGTTACATGTTGGCCTTAAAACAAGATTTTAGAGCAACTATGAAAAGAATGCCATATTTTTTGGCAGCAGAAGAGGAACGTGAAGGTTTGTTTGTGTGCTTTTTAGTTTTACTTCTGGCTTCAGTAGTTATTATTCCGTGAAGGATGACATAGTGAAATGCATGTGTTAAAGATGTATTTTGTACTGATGACACTGAATAAAAACTGGCACACTCCAAAAGGTGGTAGTTTTTTCCCCTCATGGTCTGTTCAGGGAAAATTGGTAAGTATTACTGACAAGTAACCTGAAATACAAAGACTGAGATCAGGATAAGTGATACACTGACGTTTGTATCAGAAGCAGAGCTGCATTAGAAGCCAAAGCTTGATTATATTCTACTTCGCTCAAGGATATTTTTTGCTTATATACTTACTTAAAAATTAAAGGCTTTGTTATAGTTTGATAATAACAACTACTCTGCTGCACTTGACATCCAGTCATATATCATTATGCTGTTGAAATCCAAGCTTTCTGGTCAGAAAATTGGGAAAGAAAGTAAAGGGAACAAGATAGGAACACTTTAATGTCTGTTTGCTTTGGGGGCATTGTAAATCTAGCAGTCAGGGGAGGTCATTAAGATGAGGAATGCTTCTTTTTGTCTGTGATTTTTGCCTGTTTCTGCCATCCCCTTGAGTGCTTGTACTGACTGGCACAGATAGCAAGTGCTGTTACAGGAAAATACAACATTTTAGGAAATGCCACATGTGTTTGACCCAGTCAATGCAGCAGGACTTATTAAAAAGCTTTACAAAATTATTTAATAAATAGAATAAAGTCAAGCACTTCATGATCTTTCCTCTGGTATCTTGTAATGGTTTTGAATAATGAGAGCTGACTTGAACGCTGAAACACAAGGCTGAATTTCCTCCCCAAAACCATTAGCGTACTGTTGAGATGAATATCCATGATGTTCATATGGCAGAGTCCAATCCCCTCTGAATTATTGTCAGTTTGGTTCATAGCCTGCGGCTTAGGTTTTGAATGTAACACTTATTAGCACACCTTATTGATGGTCCACTTGCTCCTGCACTAAGCACCGTTTAAAACGGAACAGCACTCTGCAATGTGAGCAGTAAACACACTAACACACTGCTGACTAGATGTGGCAGCTCACAAAAGGCAAAATGTTTCCTCTGACCAGCAGCAGGAGCCCAGGAGCCACCAGGATGCAGCAGGCAGCGGTAGTGCAGCACAAGTGTAGCACAATTACAGTCCAAAGTTGACCCCGATAGTGTGGAAAGGTAAAACCTTGATTGTGAGGAAAGGAGAACAGATCTGACCCTGATTTCTAGATTCCTTTTTCTAAGGTAGAAGAACTCCAAATGAGTCTTTTATCACATCCACAGGACTGTTTAGTCTGTCGAAGAGAAGACTGAGAGGAGATCTCATCAGTTTATACAAATATCTGAGGGGTGGGTGTCAAGTGGATGAGGTCAATCTCTTTTCGCTGGTCAGCAGCAATAATACAAGGAGCAATGGCTACAAATTGGAACACATAAGGTTTCACCTCAACGTGAAGAGAAACTTCTTTACAGTGAGGGTGACATAGCACTGAAACAAACTGTCCAGAGATGTTGTGGAGTCACCTTCTCTGGAATCTTTCAAAACCCTCTTGGATGCATTCATGTATGTACTACCCTAGGTAATCTTGCCTTGGCAGGGAGGTTGGACTCAGTGATCTTTGGAGGTCATAGAATCATAGAATCAGTCAGGGTTGGAAGGGACCACAAGGATCATCTAGCTCCAATGCCCCTGCCATGGACAGGGACACCCTACCCTAGATCAGGCTGGCCAGAGCCTCATCCAGCCTGGCCTTAAACACCTCCAGGGATGGAAAAGGAACCTCGGCTTGTTCTGACTGGCATATCCAAAAATGGCCTTCAAAAAAGAAGCTCCCTTCCAATCTCCTAAAGTTCTGTGATCCTGTGAATCTCCTCTTTCATTTTCTGTATAAACAAATTCCAATCTCTTCAGGGCCTACTTATGCTAGAAGATCACTGTGTTCTTGATCTTTGTCAGGCTTGAAGTTTGCTATTTTTGTTTGAGGCACAGAAGAGGAAACTACTATGCCTGAGAGCTTGTCAGAATTATTTCCAAGGAGCCAACCACTTTATGAGAAATGTTACCTCTCTTTTCTGGTTTTGCCTTGTGATCATTCTTACTGTTCTCAAGATCATCTTTTGTTTCTGCAGCCCTCCCACTGAGTTGGAGTGATCTCTGTTGCTGAGTGTGTTCCTTAGCAGAACTAACATATTTGAAGACAAAAACTCAGTTTCAGGGAAATCAGGTACACAGCCACTTGATAGACTAATAATGCTTCATGTTTTCTCATCTTCTCACCAGGAGTAAGTAGCTAAGTTGAAGTCACAGGATCACAGGATGTTTGGGGTTGGAAGGGACCCATGGAGATCATTGAGTCCAACCCCCTGGCCAGAGCAGGACCATACAATCTAGCACAGATCACAGAGGAATGCATCCAGACAGGCCTTGGAAGTCTCCAGTGAAGGAGACTCCACAACCTATGGGGAGTGTGTTACAGTGCTCTGCAACCCTTACAATAAAGCAGTTCTCCCTTGTGTTCAGGCAGAACCTCTTGTGCTGCAACTCACACCCATTGCTCCTTGTCCTATCACAGGGAGCAAGTGAGAAGAGCCTGTCACCTGGCTCCTGACCAGCCCTCAGATGTTACTATTAAATTCCCTCTCAGTCTTCTACTAATTTGTACCTTTTATTAATTTCTAGTAATTACTTTTAGTTACTTCTAGTAACTTGTAACTTTTAATTGTACAAGAATGCCTCATCTGAGAGGTGGGATATAATTACCTCAGCTGTGGTCTGCAGCTTGCTTTCATCTTGGTCACAATATGCAGCTGTCTCTGGGACTGTGTTGTGTGGCAGAAGCAGCCTAGCTTTAAGAAATTTACTTTCTTCCCCTAGGGTAGATTATTTTTAACTGATCTTTTCTGTTCTCTGGTTTGTAGCACTTTGCTCTCATGTGTTTCATCAAAACTTCTGGTAAGAGAGGCAGGAGGGGTACTGTGCACAGGAACTTCTTAAATAGACTGTTTTACAGAAACAGATGGTTTATTTTAAACCCTTAGCACAGCGTCTGAGAGTCAAATGTCCTTTTTCAGGTAGTGAGAGCCACATCTGATACTACCCAGCAACTTTGACGCATTAGTGTGCCAGGGAGAACAGATTTACAGCACTCATTTCAACACTTGTTTGGAGTGAATAGCAGGCATATTCTGTAGTTCATCCTCTTATGTTCTCCACTTCATAAACATGAATCATTTATATATTTCCTGCAGGTGTATGCTATGACTGGATGGCTGTCACCTTGGCAAGGGCTAGGAATTATTTAATGAGCTATGAGTGATGAATATTTGACAGATAGAATCAGCAATTAGTTCTTCATTAAAAAGCCTTGAGCTGAAATCGAAACGAGCAGTTTCTTCCCCTCTCTGTGCTGGCAGTTTCCTACAGCATCTGTGAAAGCCACCTACATTAAATACCCCCTGAGACACTGTTGGTTTAAATAAAAGGTCTTTGTTACCAGTTTCAAGTAGGTCTTCTGCTTGCATTCTTCATAACTGCTTCATTTCTGATTTCTTTCTGCCTTCTTTTTAAGTCTTTGACTGTAAAGGTCACAGTCTGTCTTTGTACATTTTTTGTCAAAAATACTGGCAAAAATGATCCCTTAATAATGAATTATTAGTGCAATCAGAGTCACTAATTTTACACTAAGTGGATTTTGCAGTTGGGCATGGTCATTTCATAAGAAAAATGCCTTTGTCATTACAGCTTGTATATGAAAGTTTTTTTAAGTATAAATCGATATACTTACACTGTATAGCTACTGTATTATTTACAATGTATTTCTCAGTTTAGTTTTTATGCCTGGAAAGAAGTTAAATGGACTAAAATGTGTAGCTTCTGTTCAGGACATATCTCTGCAATGCTACAAAGCTGTGCCACTTGGCAGATGTACTTAAAGTCTTAGGAGTTGATCATCTGAAATGCAAGCTCATGGATATTCTGCATACTCTTTATGATTAGCACAGTGGTGATGAGTGTCACTGAGAAGTTTTTTAGCAAAGGTTTCTTTGTGGAACTCTTTAAGAGTAGAGGAGTTAGCATTCATTGGATGTTTCAGCTTGTGTTCCCTGACTAAATCTGATTTTGTTGGGTTTTTTTTGTGTTCATAAAAAGGATGGAATAATCCTAAAACAGAAGTATAAATTCTAATAATTCTGGAGATGGTTGGGGTTTATCTGAAGAAGGGTGAGTGTTTTGATTGACAAGAAATACCCCCAAAATGCAAAGCCATATTAATTTTTTTTCCTTTTTGATGAGGGAGGTTGGGGATAGAAAATTCCGGTCATGGAAGTATTTAGCAAATTATTAGACTAGGGGAATTGTCATGAGAAATACTAGAAAGTAGTGATAGTAGATTGTTTTTTAAGCATTTGGCAACAGCACAATGTGGCATGGAAAAATTCACTGTATATTTAGTTACAGAAAAACATCAGAGTGTCTGGATTGCTTTTTTTAAAATTAAATGTATTCAATAACTTCTTGTATCCTTCTCTATAGTAATTGAGAGGTACAGTAAAAAGTACCAGAACAGTGAAAAGAAGCATGCAACATGGACCGCAGGTAATATCTGAGGTTATTAAAGGCTCATTCCTTATTAACCTATGAGATGTTCTGTTCTTTTAAATGATGGATTCATTGTTTTTCAAGGAATAAAAACATGTACAAATACTTAATGAGTGATTTGCATGTTTTCAGATCAAGGGAAATTTGTTTGCTTTTTTATCTATTTACTCAGTTGAAACAACTGATTTGCAGCAAAGTGCAATCTTTAGCTCTCAGTAGCTTCCTTCTTCCTTACTCAACATGAGGAAAACCAGTTTTGAACTGAGAACAAACACTACGTTAC
The DNA here is from genome assembly GCF_015220805.1 of Pogoniulus pusillus. Taxonomy (NCBI): domain Eukaryota; kingdom Metazoa; phylum Chordata; class Aves; order Piciformes; family Lybiidae; genus Pogoniulus; species Pogoniulus pusillus. The sequence continues at coordinate 37,116,344 of NC_087309.1, forward strand.
TAAAAATACCTCAGTCTGATGTCTTGGTCACAGGTAGACGTATTTTACAACATGAAACTTCCACAACTGTATCTTTACAGCTCATTACTGCAAACCTAATTATAGAATGTCAGCTGAAGGGCCCATGGGCCACTGGAAGGGCTGAACATTGGCTCTTTAGAGCAAGTAGCAGTTGTCATGAAGTGAGTGAAATGCCAGTTCCTCAGTTTAAGTAACTAACCCATGGAAATAGGATCAAGCACAGCAGGGGCCCTCACCTTTCCTTAGTGGATGGGAGGAGGAACATTAGAGCTCTAAATCATCACTCATCTACAATAAAGCTATTTGTTCTGTACAGATTGGAGAAGACTCCCAAGAGAGTTAAAGCCAAAGGAAAAGACAAAAAAAGGTATATTATATGTTTTTAAGAAGCACTTAGTACACACTAGTTGAGAAGACACACTGGAGCTAGTTAGTGGGGAAGAAAAGTGGTAGAAGTATTACAGAGCTTTTGGTAAATAATTGCTAAATTTTTACTAGTCTGCCTGTCTTTTGTGGGTTTTACTTTGCTTCTGTAAGATGTTCTAACTTACTGGAACAGGTTTATCTCCCTTCCCTGCCTCTCGTGTAGCATATTAATGTAGGAGATACCTAACAGTAGAAGAAAAGAGAAAAAAAAAAAGGACACTTTTTGATTTGAAAGTTTGTATTTTTTAGCCAAAACTCACCCTGTTCTTCAGTGAATTGCTGGCCAGTCTGATTTCCTTTATACTTCCAGTATAATTTCAGTTACCTTGCTTCTGATATGGTTGACTTCTGCATTTTCTTTAAAACCTTTTGTACGTAGTTCAACATAGGTTATTTTCTATTTTCCCTAGTTTTACTTTGTTTGTTTATTTTCAGCTTTCTTCTGCAGAACTGTGAACCAGGTCCTTCAACAGCAGTTGGAGCTGGTATTGGTTGCTCTTACAGGAAGAAAACCTTTTTTTTTTATTGCACAGCTTCATACATGTATTGTTCTCACAGTGTTTTCTAGTATGCATGGCTGTTCATTTAAGTTCTCTGTAGAAGTCTGTGGCTCGATGTGAAGTAACACTTGGCCTTCTGTATTTATCTGTCTGTTTTATATGATTGCTTACTGTTTTGTTCTTTTTGTCCAAGTCCTTCATGTGTCATTTTTTCAGTTCAAGGATAAAATAGAAAAGAGAATGTGCAGTAGTCATGGAGATTGGCTCAGCTGGAAGCTTTTTTGCTTTTAAGAGCATTAGTGAGAAGCATGGTACTAAGAGTGCAAGATTCAACTGAAGATTAGATACTTATTTGCCAAAATCTTTAAAGATTAAACCACGATGTCCCTACTTTTCTTGCTATTTCCAAAACAATTTCTTCCTCAACTGTATGGCCTCTTTTGAGCCTGTAGGCAACAATTAGGTCCCCAAGATCCAGTGAAATCATAAATGCCTTGTTACATTAATACTGTTCCTTGTTACATTAACATTGTTCCTTGTAACAATAATATTGTGATAATCACAAAGAGGGAATCACTGCTCACAGTGGGGAATTTCCCCCCTTTCGTGCCCATTTCTCTGCTCTTAAAAGTGTATTTTTGTACATAATTGTAAAGGCAAGGATCAGCTAACCATCAGAATTTGATTGCATTATTAAGTTCCTTTACAAGCAAAAATAATACGATTTTAGTTTTTTAGGGAATCCTGATGATAAAGAGGCCTTACAACAGTCATTATGACTCAGGAGGTTTGTAAATAGCTGATCAGTGACACATCAGCCCTTCTGGTAAATACATTTGTTGTATTTTGAGGACAGCCTTCTTAGGTGACAGCTCATCACTGAGTGAAACAAAGGTAAGGGAGTCAACAGATCTGCACCAAAATTCAAAGAGCCATCCTCTTCTGCCCTTGTCTATTGCAGGATTAGTTTTGAGATCACCACAGTTACATAGACAAGGACATCCCAGCAGTGCCAGCTGAAAAAACCCAAAGCATTGACTGGGTTCAGCTCTTGTAGACCAGATATATGCAACTGGATGTATACATTTAAACATGAGTACTGTGAGAAGAGCTATATGGAAAGATTAGATTGTAATTCCATAGCTATTTTGCTTGAGGTTCTAACAATAGACCACTGTCTCTAATTTTATAAGCTCCAGTGACACCCAGCATTTAAGGAAAGATCTTACATGTCTATTGTCATTTCCAGGCTATATTGTAGGCATTATCTCTGGAAGCCTGCAGGGGTTCATGCTGAGATGATAATTCTGAATTGCGCTTTCCACTTGTTTTCCTTGAAAACTTCCTCTATTGTGGATGTTATTTGCTTTGATGCTGTTGATCTGTTATTACAGAACAGCTTGACTTCCCTCAGCTCTGTGCACTGCTTTTGTCACTTAATCCCTTCCTAGGCAAAACACTGAAATGAACTGAATGTTATTTGTCACAAATACTTTTGACAAAATGCAGTTCTTTTAACAGCTCATACTGTTCTGTTTCCTTAAGTATTAGGCCAGATAACCAAGCTCCTGTCTGCTCTAGAAAAGGTATTCCTTCATTCAGCCCACTCTAGTTTTCTTTCTGATATCATTTAGTGCGGCATAGCCTAAAAAAAAAAGTGGACATTATGTAAGCTATCTTGCCTGAAGCTACTTAACCATCAGCTGCATGGCACCTTACCCAGCAAGTTTTACCCTGCTGAAAAGAGGTAGTCTGTTAAGTACATTGCCATGTCATAAGTTTTGTGAGATCATACCAAATATAGCAGGAGCCAAAAGACAGATCCTGGAAACAGGACATCTCACAGAGTTCTCTAGATGCTTTAACATCTCTTTCTCCAGAGCTCTTTGTTTCTTCTCATCTACCAGTCAAACTGCACTCCTGGAAATGAGGCAGCCTTAGTTCAGAGTGCTGCAATTCAGGTGGCTCTCACCTGCATATGTGGAATGTTATTTTTGGCCTTTGCTCCACTATTTATTTAAGCAGCATAATGAGGTTGGATTGTAGGGAGTAACATGATAAAGATTACATTCATGAGTCAAGGGACTAGGTGGCAGTAGGCACTGTGGACTCTTTAATGAATAGTCCAAAAGCCTTCTAGCTGCAGTAACCATGCCTATTGTACTGGAGCAAATAAACTGCTGTCTGTCTTCTTTTGTGTCTGAAGTACCTAGCTGCCATTAATGTGTTTCATAAATTAGTAACATTAATGAGTTTTTATGTTTTCAAGATGATGAAAGATAACAACTGAGATGTTCTTTTAGATTCTTAATATTCTGGCAATATGTAGGTGAAAAGTATTCTGTGAAGCTGAACATCACATTGACCAAACCTTTGGTCAGTGTTCAAAGTGAATTTCAGACTGATCCTATAGGTATCACGCTTACATAAATCAGGTACTTGGCACATCATGGATGGTGAAGCTTAAAGAAAAAGGTACTTTTAATACAAATAGCATGAAACTGCCACCACATACTTGAAGATACAAGTTCTGAAGAGCAAGTAAAAACGATAAACTTATGTTCTTCCACATGAAAAAAGCCCTTATAGTTATGTATTTTATTTCAGCAGGTGGCAAACCAAAGAAGGCAACCAGGTGCAATCATAAAAGTAATCTGGATGTCTTGAAAAAAATTGAGGTAAGATATGCATACTCTTTTCCAAATTGCACAGCAGAGATTGCAGAAGGAAAGAGAAACCCTTAGCATGTTTTCTTTGCTAGAACTAGAATAACCCAAACAGCCTTTTTCTCTTGCTGCTCTAACAGACTGTTGTTCCATGTAGCATAAGGGACAGAATAAGGATAGAACCTCCTTGTGGGAAAACTATTTCCTTTGCTCCTCTTTGAGCACAAGTCACTGGAACATGATGTAGCCTAATTGTGAACAGGAGAGCTACCATGAAAGCTTATCAAAGGAGGAATTGTCATCAGACCTTTTAAATCTATTGCTGTTTCACCTGTCTGCAGAGTGGGAAACTCAGTGAGTTGAGGGAGGGCAAGAAACATAAAGAGAAACCTGGGCGGTGACTACTCACCATATGGGAATGGGAAGCTTGAAGGTGAAACAGGCTCATATTTTTTCTGTTGTTGATCCATCAGTTACTTGGTGCAGACACGTTATTCCACACAGTATGTGGTATTGCTTCATCAGGTATGACATGGGCTTCTACTGTCAGTTACTCTAACAGTGGATGGTGAAGGGACTCATCTCAGTTTATTACACAAGACATACTTTTTTTGACTTCAAGTCACATCAAGTAAGTCCTTATGAAGTTCCTTGAAGTTCCAAGTTCTTTGCTTGATCAAGTAAGTCCTTATGAAGTTCTCATGCTTCACATCATGTTGCTTTAACTACTGACCAAACCACATGCACAGCAATGTCATGCTAGCTGCCTTGCTGTTAACTTGAGCATAACATTCTGGTAGTGTGGCAGATACGCTGCTGCTGCATGGGATTGCCTCTTAAAGGAGATTTGCCTTGTGACAGGAGTTGGAAAAGAAGGATGATGAAGAAGAAAAATCTGAAGATGAGAAAGATGAAACTAAAGACAAAAAAGGTGAAGATGGTGAAGAAGATGGTGAAGAAGATGAAGAAGCAGAGAAGTCAGCAGAATCTGATGAGGAGAATGAAGAGGTACAATGTTAATTGTCTCTGATTAGTAAGATCGCACTCACTGAGTAGAATGTTGTCTGGCAGCCAAGAAATGTCCTCAGCTTCTCTAGTGCTGAGAGAGAGTTGTAGGGACACGCACTGTTAATTTTCTTCACTGTACTACATTGCGCTATAGTTAGCTTAAGTGGGTGGTTTACACTTTTTACACCCAAGCATTTCTGAAAAAAAAAGTCTTGCAAGCAGGAACATCTCCTGCAACAATCAATACCTAAAATTACTCTAAAAATAACTAAAAGAGTGACATCTCTTCTTTCAGATACAAGAACCTCATTCCTTTTTCTTTCCCAGAACAACAATGACCTCCTGTTTCAAAACAGGAGTGCTGAAGTGCAGTTTTAAGCTTTTTTTTTTTTTTTTTCATAAATCTGTCTCCTCCACACGTTCAGTGACATTACTTTTTTCCCCTTTTGTTTAGGAAAATGATTACATTGCTTCATACTTTGAAGATGGAGATGACTTTGGTGCTAGCAGTGATGACAACATGGATGAAGCAACATACTAGCCACTTTTGCTAGTCATGCCTTACACTACTTGAAATAAGAGTTCCAGAAGTAGACTGAATATCTACAAAAATAAGTATTTAGTATGTATGTATACCCTCCACAGAGAGGCTGGACAATCACTCTTAACTGCACTATGCTGTAAAACAGGATGTGGGATCCTTTGTTCTGTTCTTTTGCCAAGTGTTTTGTAGATATACACATTTAAGGTTCTTTGGAGTGCCTACTGATGGAGTAAGCTGCAAGCCGTTGCACTGCCTCTGCAGTGAAAAAGAATGTATAACAGAAATTGTGCCTAAGCACTTACACTAGTTGATTCTATGCTTTAGTTGTCAGATCTTGGAAATCACAGTGACATTCTTTGTGACTGTGGCTGAAGAGACATGGCCTTTACTGACACGAGCTGCTCATGTTTAGCAGCTGCCTTCCCTGAAGGGATTTATCTAACATCTAAATTCAGGTGAATGAAAATAATCAACAACTAAGCACTTTAATATAAACTGACTTGAAAGGACTTTAATTAGTACAACAGCAAAACATTTTCGAACAGTTGCTATTCTATTTTTTTTAAAAAAAATCATTATTTGCAGCACATTGATAAAAAGGACCACTAACATTTAACAATGTGTTATGTCACCGTTATGAATCAGCATGGGAAATTCATTAGAAAGAAAGTATGGTGGAATTAGTACTCAGAAATGATGGAATCCTAGTTTTCACCAGTGGCACACAGATCAGACAAGAATTTCAGTCCTTCAATTTAGTTTCTCCACGTTTTAAGGTGATGCTAACTTTGTAATGGTTGGACTTGATGACCTTAAAAGTCTCTTCCAAGCAAAACGATTCTGTGATTCTCAAGGTCATATTGTACCTTTGATGGTACAAAATATAGTCAATGTTGCTATATTGCTATTGGTTTCATTCTCTTTTTTTCCACTTTAAGACATTCTGTTCTTGATAACTAATGATATTATCAATTCTAATGAAATAACATGGACAACAAAGCCAATTATTTTATCAGCAAAGGAAAGAACAGAAGCTTTCCTTGCAAGTTTGGCATTCTGTCGAGCAGCACTTACCTCACTGGTGGCTGAAGAACAGTACTACATTATCCTCTGGACCTCTTGTATACAAGAACTTGTTCTGAAGGTGTAGCTTTCAAGCGTTCTGATCAAATACACAGAAGATGTACAAGAAATCAAACTAAAATGCCATGCCAGTCACACACATCTGAAGTATACTCATTTTATTTCTAAGTGTTCATACTAATACAGATAATGTTTAGTAAATACTATCTTGCACTGCAAAGGAAATGTATCCTGCATGTTGATTTTAACATCACACAAACCCACAGTTGTTTTGTGAATAGGTGCGCCTGTTTCTTGCAGTGACAGACAGGAGAGAGGCAACCGCTGAATATTCTATTTGCTTGCCTCATGTAACTACTATGACTTCTACTAGCTGTTTCTCCCCTCTACAAACTGAACAGGGGTACCCCTTGCCTCTCACAGAAGGAATGCAAACAGACAACTTTTGCCAGAGAGGAACTAAAGGATTAACACTAGAAAAGCCTAAAACTGCACAAGTTATGCTTTGGTCATAAGCTGTGGCTTGCTTCAGCAGATACAGGACTGGCTATGTCTGAGAGAGTAATTATTGAGGGCCGACGACTTTCTTCATTCCTCATACTGCTGACAGGAGAGAACTGCCTCCCTCCTGCATCCTCTTACTTTGGCAGAAATTAGGAATCAAACCTGTCCAAGGTGAGCTGTGTTCACCTCTATCCTCTAGTGGGAATCATCTTTAAATGGACTTTTTGGGGACTAGTTTAACAAGGGCAAGTAAAGCCAATGATTTTGAGCACACCAAGTTCTGCAATGGTGTCCTGGATAGCCCTAAATTCCTCTCCCTCTGTGGTTTGGAGAAGAAAGGTGCAAAAAACCTGGTCGTCGTCCCCCCCCCACCCCCCCGCCCAGCCGTACAGGCATGAAGGGGTGGAGCAAAGCGTCCTTCCAGCACGAGGGGTGTCCCGTGCAGATGCCCACACACATTGGCTGTGGTCTTCGCACTTAGAAGTGGTAACTTAACTCTTTGTCTAGCAAAGGTATAAGTATTGGTGTACTTCCTGCCTTGGGGTTCCCACCTTAGAGTTCTCCCCTGCCTGGATAGTTCCTGCAGCAAGAGTCCCCTGGCACTCCTAAAGACAAGCTCCTGAGGGACAAGACCATCCCTGCTTTGGGTGGCTCCCCACCATAAGCACCCTTTGTGCAAGTTCAATAGGCCTAACGAGCCTCTGGTGTCCTTTGAACGCCCCTTCTCTCAAACAGCCTAACTCACCTGTGAGTAAATTTTCAGCTCAGCCTGATTAATAGTGGGGAATTCTATGTTTCGGAGCTTAGCCTTTTTCATCTCCTGACTTCTAAAATAGTCAGATTTATCTATGGTATCCTTGTAAGATCTTCTCAATCACACTGAATCTGCTAATTAAAACTAATTTAATTTCTGTATATAGTTTTGGGGGCAGGTTTCAGGAAAATAAAACAATTCTATTTTTAGATATATTCCTGACTCGGCCACATTAATTCCCTGCCTCCACAACAAATGGACATCTCTGAAAAGGCACAGCTGAAGTGACATGAAATTGGGCTATTCCAGAGGTGTTAACAGTTCTTACATGCTCATTTTCAAATTAGTTAGAATTTTTTGCAAGACCACGATGCTGATAAAACTTAGGCCATTCTTTGGGTCTCACCAAACTTAGGGTTTGGGCAGGCATGTATTCAAATCCTATCTTAATAGCACAGCAGCATGATGCTACTTCACAGAAGGCATCATTGCTTTCAGGGCATGGAAACCATCAAAGAACATGACTGATCCCTACCTTAATTTTTCATGACTATTTCTTCATCCTCCATTCACAGAGCTAACGGGTTCTCAGAACTTCAGCAGAAAAGTTCCACGTTCTACAAGGCTGACACAGTATAAACCATTAGGATTACAGTCACAGTATGCCCCACGCAAATGCTAGTGGCAGATGCTGCCAGTAAGTGTTGGCCAAGAATTTTTATTTTAGATCACATGCTCAAACTAGTCAAAACAGATATAAGTCGTGGTTTCCTGTAATAAAAAATGTGAAGTATATAGATCTAAGAATATATTATGTGCACCATTTCCACTGCAGTCTAAAATAAAATCTTTATTTTTGGTATGTTCTTCTAAAAGAAGAGGAGCAGAATTATTTTAAATAAGACTTGTGTCCTCATTCAGCAACATTTTACAAAGTTGTATTTTCAGCCTTTATAAAATAGTTTTATAAAAAGACTACTTGTGACAACATACTCCAAAATATAGCAGATTTAAAGCATTTACATTTTACATGATCCAGCAGTGCAATATGCACTTAAATTTAAAACCAACTTCCCAATCAACAATATGTTGCAATTAATTTAAAAATTATTTACCACTCTTTTTTTTGTGTTCTCTGTTGCTTTTTCTTAAAACAAGTCAGTTTCTAAAAGACTTTCAACTTCACAGACTATTGACTTAAATCAGATGCAAGTTCCACACACAGCAGTAATCCCGTTTAATCATGGCTGACATATGATGATGCACTGTCAATTGGGTTGCACTGTAGAACAGTGAAGATCCTTGAATCCGGCAGAAAACTGGACTGTAGATTACCACTACTGAGAAACAGCAATCTTCATAAAGCTAGCTCTCTAAATTAAGAATATACTATAATATTTTAAAGCCATGCTAGGCTCTTGTTTAGAGTAGGACATGGTCCAGTAAAACAGCTATCCCTTTGTGTTTTCTAATTGCTCATCCTTAAACAAACAAAGGGTCATTACAGGTCCTGACAGCAAGCCAACACTAAATTTCCTAGTGTGTACCCAGCTTTGGGCCTTACTTAGCTGTACTACCTTGGGATGAAAAGCACCAGTTAACAACCAGTCTCTTTACCTGTACATCAACAGGATGCGGACCTTCCTGATCCAGTCAAACCACAAGTGAAGTAAGGTTCACTTCTATACCAATGGCAGTTTAGTACCCATCAGCAGTTCAGTATGTGCAGTAAGTTAGGCTCATATTGCATTATCACAACGCCTAATTTCACGTTCTCTGACAATTTTGTGAGAAATGTAAGGATAAAGTATTAAAAAATGCTATAAAAAATACTGAGGCTTCAGAAACAGAATGAAAGGAAGTAGTGAACCAGCAAATAAGCTCATTTCAGTCCTAGACATTTGTCTTACTGTGCCAAAGCCCTGCTGTCTGGACTACAGCAAGTCAGCATTTCAAGCCACCAGAAATTACTTTGCAATGCAATTTTTATACAGCCTTAACCAGAACTGGAACTTCAATATTGATACTTCTGCTACTCTTTTCACGGATGGAACTGTTATTTCAGAAGATCTTCAAAAACAACCATTATGTGAAGTTTGAGCTTGTTTGCGATCCCTCTTCCAGGGTAGGAACTATGAGTAGTCTATCTCCACAGATACCACTTTGATCCCAGGGTTCAAAAGCCACAGATCACAGTTCAGAGATCCAGCTATAAAGCATTTCCCTTCAAGCTCTGCCCAGCTCCAATTTCAATAAAATACAGGTAAAATTTCCCTGTTCATGTTCATACACTTGGCATGTCAGTGAAGAGTATTTGTTCCCCTTAGTGGGGCAAGAGATGTCCCAAGAACATATAGGGCATGAGTCTCTACTTTCAAAAGTTAAGTCAATAAACCATTTTCAAATACCTCCAATAGTTGGGAAACATTCATTCCGTCAGACTTTTTATGTTGTATATACTTATTTGAAACACTCAAAGGAAAGCTTTTAAGAGCAATTTAAAGGGTAACAATTACTGCTCCATTTCCTCTTTGTATGTCCTATTCAAGTCAGTTATCTTGCACTTTGGTAACAAATGGCAATTTGAAAAGGGCAATGGAAATCTTACTCCACAAGGCAAATATAACAAAAATTATAGGCAGCATCTCAATTTTTATTTAAAAGTGTTCTGAGTACACAACTATGTTTCTTTGTTTAGCTAGAGTCCAATTTTTTTTAAATTTTTTGTTCATCTTGTAGCATTTTCAAGTAGGGGAGAAAAGGAGAGAAACCAAGGTTGTTCATGCAATCCCAAGTAAGCCATTCAAGAAATGACTGGTGGATGAATACTACCCAAAGAACAACTTTGAAGCTGAAAATGGTCTAGCCTGCTGCAATTTGAGTTTCTTGCTAAAAGCCTTTAAATCTCCTTTGTAGTTTTTTCTAGGAGATTTGGGAAAAAAGTGAGGTTCACAGGCACCCAACAATTAGTACACTCAGTACCCACACAACTACTGTCTGAATAACCAGTTGGTCCTGAACTGAGATTAATTAGAAGGCAAGGGAGGGGAAAGAAGCCATTAGCATAAAGGTTTACTGAAGCAGTCATAGCAAGGTGCCACACAACTGCACTTCTGTCCACCAGATGAGGAGTGCAGCCCAATTCAGTCAGTTTTCAGTAGGGTAACAGGGAATGATGTGACATTTCAGCAAAGCTCTCAGCTGGGCTGTATTGAGGCACAGTGTCACACAGAAGAAGATTGTCCCACTGCCTGTATTGAAGACTACAAAAGAATGGGCTGACGATAGGCACAAGATTTGAAGATTCCAGCTTATAATCTATTGCCTCCATCCATAAAAATATTTTTAAAAGAACATCATAGTGGCTATTGATTGTGGAATGACTGCATTGTTGTTTTTTTCTTTTAAATATTATTCTATTAGAAAGATAAAAATTACAAGAACAAAGTTTTAATTGTGAAGTGTAAACTGATATTAAAATGGCAAGTGTACTACACATTCTATAAATACTTCAAGATGTTTAAAGGTCGTATATCCCCAAATGCCCATCTAAGGGCTGTAAAACAGACACGTGTTAGTACAGACTACATTTTTTACCTCGATTAAAAAAAAAATATATGCCTATCAAAATAGGAAAAAAAGTGCAAAACTTCATAAACATTTGTAGATCTTAATTTGTATCTCAATCTTGCATTAAAATTGCCCCAGAGGCTACAGGATCAACAGTAACATCCTGATACTGGAACACTGCCTGTGAAGGCAAGTCACACATCAGGACACATTTTTCTGTGTACCAGATGCCTCCTGCATTCTGTGGTTTCCTCTTTATATAACATGTCCATGGATTACAGTTGCTTGGTTTTTTTTGTTAAGGCTGAAGGTCTCTTTGATGATCAGTATTTATAACATTGGCCGGATTTATTCCATTTTCAATTTCTTTCTGATGTGATGCTGCTGTGACAAAAAAGTGGGAAGATTCCATTGTTGAGTGGTGACTGACATCTGCTTTCACCAGAACTTCATAATACAGGAGGTAAAATACGGGAGTTACTATGCCAATAATCAACATAATCACCACAGCTGTCCACCATCCAATGCCCCAGTCTGCTCCATAGTAAGGATCCTTGCATTTCTTAGTTTTACCATCCGTTTCAAAACAGACCTGTTGGGCTGCTAAGGCAGAAACAACCTCATTAAGATTTTCTCTCTTGGTATCATTGCACTTCACTATTTCTTCTATATCTCGATCAACTTCTTTTAAGAAGCTTCCAGCTGTCTCATTAGCAGAGAACTTCTCAGCAAGTGACACCTCTTGCACTTCTGGGGAGCAGTAAGCAGGCCGAAGGACAGGTCTTCCTTTTGGAGAGACATGCGTTTCAGTCAATACACTGAACTTCTTCACAGGGATTTTGATGGACCTCAGAGCAAAAAAGTCTTGATCATTGATAAGATTGTTAACTCGTTTGATATCTGCAACCTGAAAACAAAAACCAACAGTTTATATCTCAAAGCCAAATGAACCAAAACTCTTTGGGAGTCCTACCTCCTTCAGAAATACAATTCTTCCATAGTGAAACACAGGCAGGGCCTTTGCTTTGTTTTGGTACTGGTTTGAAAACCAATACCCAAGTCACACAGTATGATGTAAGAAGGAGGTCAAAGACCAAATCTGAACAATCTTAAAGCAAGAAGGTAATTACAAGGCAACAAACCTCCTCTCTTCAGATAAGACTGAAAATCATTTCATGAATATATTTTAACATATCCACCCATCTGTATTTCTGAAATGAATGAAATTAAATAAGCAAGGTAAACCTGAGTGTTCCCAAATGAGATAAATTAGTTAGTTCCTAACTAATTTGAGAACTTCCAAGACATAATAAATTAAGAGCTTCCAGTTAATGTAGTCACAGATGTGGTTTGGATTCTCTTTTTGCTTTCAGGGACCAAGGCAGAAACCAAGTGCAACTTAAATCTGTCATCTTCTCTCAAGTCAGCTCTCCCTTTTCCCTACTCATGATCAAAATGAGTCTCCTTTTGTTCTAAACAAGTTCAGATTTTAAGTCTTAATGTGAAATACTCTGTGAGGATTCAAATGTCCTTGGAGAATCAGTGACCCATCTGAGACAGAAATCTCCTCAACATAGAAGGCACAGCCACAAACCTGGCCATAATCAAGTACTTAAAAATCAGTACACTTTCCTGTTTTAAAGTGTGCAGTACCCAAGTTCAGATTCTTCCTGTCTTTATTTGGTGAACATCTACCTCAGGAGAACTACAGGCACAAAACAAAAGTAGTCTTGAGACCCTTGTTGGTTTGACAACTCCATTTGCAACACAGATGCAGCGAAAAAAATCTAAGATAGGGCAATCGGTGCCTACTGCTTCCACTAACCTCCTAATAAGAAGAACTGTTTCAGCTCCTGTGATGGTGTATGTTTTACATACACCACAATCAATAAATCAGATACATCAGGAGAAAGAACAAAGAGGTGGAATGTGGTAGATTGAGGGATCCTAAGTCCCCCTTAAACAAAACCATAGGGACGGAGGCCCATTACAGTGGTATGGACCTACTCATCCCAGGATATTGTAATATTGTTATTCTATTCCTTTTCCAGCAGTCCTAGTTCACCAGAGAGGTCCCAGGAGACTGGAAAATGGCTAACGTGGTCCCCATCCACAAGAAGGGTCGGATGGAGGAACCCGGGAAATACAGACCTGTCAGCCTGACCTCAGTGCCAGGGAAACTGATGGAGCAGGTTATCCTGAGGGATGGCAAAGGGATCAGGTCCAGCCAGCATGGATTTAGGAAGGGCAGATCCTGCCTCTCCAACCTGATCTCCTTCTATGATCAGGTGACCCGCTTGGTGGATGTGGGGAGGCCGGTGGATGTGGGGAGGCCTGTGGATGTGGTCTATCTGGACTTCAGCAAGGCCTTTGACACTGTCCCCCACAGCAAACTGCTGGCTAAGCTGTCAGCCCACGGCTTGGATGGCAACACTCTGTGCTGGGTTAGGAACTGGCTGGAGGGCCGAGCCCAGAGAGTGGTGGTGAATGGTGCCACATCCAGCTGGCAGCTGTCACTAGTGGTGGCCCTCAGGGATCAGTGCTGAGCCCCATCCTCTTTAACATCTTCATAGATGATCTGGATGAGGGCATCGAGTCAGTCATCAGCAAGTTTGCAGATAACACCAAGCTGGGGGCAGATGTGACTGGGTTGGAGGGCAGAAGGGTTCTGCAGCGGGACCTTGACCACCTGGACAGATGGGCAGAGTCCAATGGGATGGCATTCAATAGCTCCAAGTGCCGAGTGCTGCACTTTGGCCACAACAACCCCATGCAGAGATACAAGCTGGGGTCGGAGTGGCTGGAGAGCAGCCAGACAGAGAAGGATCTGGGGGTGCTGATTGATACCTGCCTGAACATGAGCCAGCAGTGTGCCCAGGTGGCCAAGAGAGCCAGTGGCATCCTGGCCTGCATCAGGAATGGTGTGGTCAGCAGGAGCAGGGAGGTCATTCTGCCCCTGTACTCTGCACTGGTTAGACCACATCTTGAGTCCTGTGTTCAGTTCTGGGCTCCCCAGTTTAGGAGGGACATTGAGATGCTTGAGCGTGTCCAGAGAAGGCCGACGAGGCTGGTGAGAGACCTCGACCACAAGCCCTACGAGGAGAGGCTGAGGGAGCTGGGATTGTTTAGCCTGGAGAAGAGGAGGCTCAGGGGTGACCTTATTGTTGTCTACAACTACCTGAGGGGTGGTTGTGGCCAGGGGGAGGTTGCTCTCTTCTCTGAGGTGGCCAGCACCAGAACGAGAGGACACAGCCTCAAGCTGTGCCAGGGGAAATTTAGGCTTGAGGTGAGGAGAAAGTTCTTCACTGAGAGAGTCGTTGGATACTGGAATGGGCTGCCTGGGGAGGTGGTGGAGTCACCGTCCCTGGGGCTGTTCAAGGCAAGGTTGGATGTGGCACTTGGTGCCATGGTCTAGCCTTGAGCTCTATGGTAAAGGGTTGGACTTGATGATCTATGAGGTCTCTTCCAACCTTGATGATACTGTGATACTGTGTGAAAAGAGTGCCTGACTTGATCTGTCCCCTTCCCTACCTTACTTCCACTTCTCTTCAAAAACAGTGCACATTCTTATCTTGCAGTTTGTGGGACAACTGGTGGGCAGGAAATTGAGCCACTGAGGCCTTGAAGACCCAGCTGGGGGGATTGTTTCAGCCTTCTCTCAAGATGACTGAGAGTGGAAGGGGTGGAAGATTCTAGAAGGCATTTGGGTCTAGTGGACGTTATATTTATCCTATCTGATTGCCTCCTGTAAATAGAATTTATCTCTGAACTTCCAATCAGTGTGCAGAATCCTCATTCTTACTCCTGGAAAGAGGTCAGAGTCATATTTTGTCCTCCACTAGTGGGTAAGCTCATGGCCCAAAATAGGACGAGCATAAAGGACTGTCATTTACTCTAGCAATTAGCAATTGCACCACAAGTTGTGATTTCTGCCTAAAGCTTTGGACCACTCTTCCACATCTCCAGGAATCTCCATTAAAGAACACAGCTGAATCTTCATTAAAGAACACAGCTGTTATCTTTGATTTCTTATGTGAGGCCTGCTCTAGTAAGTCTGCTCAAAATACCAAATCATAGTAGGTTCTGAAGCCAAGAATTGTTTAATGAGGCTAAGGTCTGTCATGATTAATAAATACTTATGTCAAGACTTTGCTACCTAAATTCACAACAGGAGGCCCTAATTCTGCTTCTGAGGAATCAAGATGGCAGCAAGACTTCTACAAATATGGATTTTGAATTTGACTAAATTTTACATCTTGAGAACAGTCAGCCAGCCAAGAGGCACAGACAATTTCCTGCTAAAACTAGGCACATTAACAGCTATCATCAACCATGAGAAAGTCTCTGGTTTAGTTAGTACTAACCACCCAAAGGTACTGTTCAGGAAGGATATTCACCAGACTGATTGAGAATCATAAAATAAAACATATAATCATTTAGGTTGGAAAAGATTCATAAGATCAGCAAATCTAACTAATCCTTAACCTAGCTCTGCCAGGTCACCACTAAACCACATCCCTCAGCAACACATCTACATAGCTTTGAAATCCTTCCAGAGACAGAGACTCCACCACTTCTCCATGCATCCTGTTCCAGGGCCTGACGACCCTTTTGGGGAAGAAAGTTTTCTTCACGTCCCAACTTAAACCTCCTCTGGGTGCAACCTGAGACCATTTTCACTTGCTCTGTTGCTTGATACTTGAGAGAAGAGACTACCCCTGCACCTGGCTCCAGCCTCCTTTCAGAGAATTTTAGAGAGCAATGCGGTCTTTTCTCCAGGCTAAACAACCTGTGATGGTTTGGGTATTACCTGCCCCCCCCCAGTTCTTACAATATCACCCAGACTAGGCTCAGGCAATGTACAAGCAGGTATTTACAATATATGCAGCTATGTACAGACATATGCAAGATAAAGGAAATACAGAAACACAACGCCCCTCCCAGAAACCAGAGTCCCTAGGAGGGGTTCCCAACCACCCTTCCACCGACTTTCTACCCCCTCTACCTTATCGCAGAGTTTGCCTTACATGCAAGGTGAGATCAGAGGACCGGCAAGGAGGGTTAGAAAGTAGAAAGATTAGTTACACAAAAGCAGCCCAAGGAGAAAGAAGTACAGGCTCCCAAAGACCTGCACTGACTGTCTTATCTATGTGCATGTTTTTGTTTTCATACACCTCAGCAAGCCTACGAGAGAAGCAGACATCACCATTGTTTCCTTTTCACAGCCTATAATCTAATTTCTCTCATCAAAATATTCTAGTTAGACTCAAACTAGCACACAACCCCAGTTCCCTCAGTTGCTCCTCACAAGACCTGTTCTCCAGATCCTTCACTAGTTTAGCTGCTCTTCTCTGGACCCACATAAGCAGCTCAATGCCTTTCTTGTGGTGAGGGGCCCAAAACTGAATCTGGTACTTGAGATGAAGCCACACCTGTGCTGAGTGCAAGGCAACATCAGTGCCCTGATCCTGAAGGTCACACACTTGTTAATACAGGCCAAGAAAATCTTAGCTAGGAGCAGCAGCAAGGGCAAATACCTGAAGACAACGGCTGGGGCACCAGGCAGAGAACTCCCAATGGTACAGTACTTTTGTCCTATTAAATATTTAAGCAATGGAGTGGAATTTAGAAGGACAGTACAATGAAAGGAGTTTTTAGTCCTCTCTTCATGGAATTAAGGCTTCACACGAACCTTGAATAAGGTTCAGCCATTCCCTCCTCATCGCTACCTCTGACAGCAAAGACAGCACTAGCAGAAACGCCCAGCCGTGACTGCGAGAATAACTTCTACAGTAGCATGCACACTTTGTGACAGTGCCACAAGCAAGATCAGACATTTATTTCTTACCCTTATGCTAGCTTTAAACAAAAAACACCCTACAGACCTGGAAACGTAACCTGACTCTGCACTGTCATACTAATATTTCGTTATTTTTTTTACTCCTCAGGAGCACGGTGTTGCCCACATGGATGTTAACAGCCGCACTAATTCACCTCGCCAAGGGACCAGACCCATCTTTACCCAGAGCACCGAGGCGTGCCCGGGACACGGCAGCAGCGACAAGCGCCCGCGGACTTACCGAGCAGCAATACTGAAGTGCGATGGCGTTCAGAGTGTCTCCCTCCTGGATATCCTTAGTTAGCAGGACGATATCGTCCAGTCTGTCCCTCGATGCACTCCTCCGCACCTTCTCCCTGCCCCGTGGCCGCAGCTCCGACACCTCTCCCTCTTCCTCCGGCCCTTCGCTCTCTGCGCCCGTCTCTCTCACGAAGGGGTATAGGTGCCCGCTAATGGGTGGCTGCGCTACGGCCGGCGGCTGCAGGCCGCAGCCGGAGCCTCTGCCGGCCATTCTCCGCGGACAGCTCTGTGGAACAGATCGCAGATGTGGAGCCCTCCGCGGGGTATCCCCACACCGGCGTCTCCCCAACCTCAAACGCCCTCCACGACGAGACGACAGCTAGCCCCACCACCCCGCTCCACCCCTCCCCAGCCCTACCTGCCGCCGCTCCTCATGGCGACCGCAATGGCGGTCGGGCCGCCACGTCCTCAGAGCGATCCCACCCCCAGCGCCGGCCGCGCAGCATCCCTTAAAGAGACCGCAGGTCACTTCTGCGCTTCGGGTGCTGCGCTTCTGGGGAAGAAGGAAAGTGCCTCTTGACGGGCCGCTGAGTGTATACGGCCTTGTCTTTGAGGGCACCGGCGCAGAGGTTTCCTGGTGAGGGTAATCGGGCCGCGGCTCTCTCATCCGCCGATGCTGGCCCCGGCCGTCGCCGTCGTGGCCTCGGCTGACGGAGTTCCGTGAGAGACTTAATCGGGTCTGCCAGGGGACGAAAACCATAGAATCGTGGAATAGTTTGTATTGGATGGGACCTTTGCAAGTCATCTAGTCCGATCCCCTACAGTCATCGGGGACACCTGTAACAGGATCAGGTTGCCCAGAGCCCCAGACCTGAATGTTCCCAGGCATGGGGCATCTACCACCCCTCTGGCCAACCAGTCTCGCTACCCTCAATGTAAGAACTTTCTTCTTTATATCTACTCTGAATCTTCCTCTTTTAGCTTAACTTGCCACCCTGTGTTCTGTCACAGTAGGCCCTGCTAAAAGGTCTGTCCTCGGCCTTCTGAGTATTGAAGGTGTCCCCAGGAGCCTTCCCCAGACTGAACAACCCCAACTCTCAGCTTGTCCTCAGAGCCGAGGGCTTCCAGCCCTTGGACCATTGCTGTGGCCACCTCTGGCCTGGCTCTGACACATCTATATCTCTTGTGCGCTGAGGGTTGCAGAGCTGGCCCTGGCACTGCAGGTGAGGTCTCAGCAGAGCAGAGGGGCAGAATCTCCTCCCTTCACCTGCTGCTTGCATGGCTTCTTACGTAGCCCAGGACATGGTTGCTTCTGGGCCGTCACTGAGTGTACATTGCTGGCTCATGTCCAGCTTTTCACCCACCAGTACACTTAAATCCACTGCAGGGCTGTTCTCCAGCCCTTCACCCCCAGCCTGTATTGATAATGGGGATTTACTCAACTCAGGTGCAGGACCTTACCCTTGGCCTTGCTGAGTTTCCTGAGTTTCAGACAGCCCCACAGTTCCAGCTTGTCTAGGTCCCTTTAACAACATCCTGTCCCTCAGTAAGAATTATAGAATCATAGAATCAACCAGGTTGGAAGAGACCTCCAAGATCATCCAGTCCAACCTAGCACCCAGCCCTAGCCAGTCAACCAGACCATGGCACTAAGTGCCTCATCCAGTCCTTTCTTGAAGACTCCCAGGGACGGTGCCTCCACCACCTCCCTGGGCAGCCCATTCCAATGGCAAATCACTCTCTCTGGGAAGAACTTCCTCCTAATATCCAGCCTATACCTACCCTGGCACAACTTGAGACTGTGTCCCCTTGTTCTGTTGCTGGTTACCTGGGAGAAGAGGCCACCCCCCACCTGGCTACAATGCCCCTTCAGGTAGTTGTAGACAGTAATAAGATCACCCCTGAGCCTCCTCTTCTCCAGGCTAAACAGGCCCAGCTCCCTCAACTTCTCCTCATAGGATTTGTGCTCCAGGCCCCTCACCAGCTTTGTTGCCCTTCTCTGGACATGTTCCAGCACCTCAACATCTTTCTTGAATTGAGGGGCCCAGAACTGGACACAGAGTATGATATTTCTTACAAAAGCTGGCAGCTTCAAGGTTGGGCTAAATATGTTGTAAAAAATGATTGCAGTGTTGCTGAAGTCAAACATAGTTTCAAGTCTGCTTCCTCAACCTTAAAGATGGAAAGTAATTTTAAATAAGGATTTGGTTTGTATTTTTTTTTTGGCTTTAAGCTTGGTTATGCTATGTTTTCAATCTTTCCTGAATCACCAAAGAGGTTAGAAATGTGTTCAATATTAACAAAGGCAGAATTCTTTTAAGTCTTTAGTTTTGAAAATTAAATTACTTTAGCTTTAAAAACTAAATCACTGAAGACATAAAACTAAGAACTAATGATTGTTTATCTATGTTGAGTGCCACACTTCACATCCGCAAAAGCTGAAGAAAGTTAATGCCACATTTTCAGGCATTCTAAAAATAAACCATTAAGGTGTGGTGTGTTCTTGTGCCACAGATTATTTTAAAGTGGATGTGTATATATATATATATATATATATACTCACACATCACTATCTACCTTAATATAGTGCTTTATTGTGGATGAGGGATGGATCAGGCAAAATTAAAGTACTCCTAAGTGCGCATCAACAAGATAAGCAATATATTTCTGCATAGATGTTCTGTCAAGACCATTAAAGTTCTATGCTGTGAGTAAGAGAAGGTTTACATGGAAGAATATAAATAATCTCAGGTGCAGGAGTTACCAGTTACCATAAAACTCAAGATGGCCAGATTAGGCAGGTCTGACTGCTGCTCTTTAGGGAGAAGAATGGAACAGTACTAATATGTCAACAAGATTTTCTTCCAGCAGGAAGTTTGGCACAGGTAGCAGAACCTGATTTTCAGGGTTTCTGCATTTGTTATAATATTGCTGTATCTGTTGAGTGTAATTAGAGTCTCCTCAAACTGAAGCTTCTTACAAGTCAGGAGACTATTTCTTGACCATTTAGGAGTTTAGCTAGGGATATTTTCTTCAAGGTATTGCATAGCATGTTTCCCTTCAAAGCCTGCTCAGAAATAAACATTCTAATTTTGTCATGGGTCAGATGCACAGCTTGTGCTAATTAACATAGCTGCAGTGAAGGCCTTAGATACAACCCTGCACAGGAGCTACTGCACTACAAAGACAAGCTTGGATTGTCAGATTACGTGACAAATGTGTGAACATACTTGTAGAGGTCCCAGAATGATCTCTGGAGATGGCAAAATGTGACAGGTTGAATCTTCCACCAACTGTATTTCCAGCAGGAGCAATATTGAAAGTGACTAAATGGAATTAATTTCCCATAGATTCTCAAGTTTTCTGGTAGAATCTCAAGCTGGCAAAACATAATTATAACTTAGTGAATGAGAATTCCATTGTTAGAAGGTGTCTTCACATGTGGCAAAGAATATCTACAGCACCAAGCAGTTTTATTTTCATTTTTAAAGGAAGCTTTCACTAATAGAAGTGAAGCAACTGTAGTTGTCTGTAGCTGGGAAACTGATGACTCAGACCCTATTCATACTGTTGAAAGACTGTTTCATGAGACCCATCTGAGGTGCGGGTGGACCTGGATAGGAGTTTGAAGGCAGACTTCATATGCAGTAATGCCTGCAGCAGTGTCTGATGATTGTCCCATCATACATCACTAACAACATGTAGTTTTGGCAGCTTTCTTTAATTTTGGGTGGTGAGGCTACAGAAAAGGTCAGGGTGGAGAATTTCACCATTTATTTTATGCAAAGAGGTGCACCATCAGATAAAAAAAAAAAAAAAAAAGAACTGCTGAAGCAGCACTCTGCCTTAGAAAGGGAAATAAAGTACTGGAGTTTGCCTTGACCCTGCTACACCCCTGTGTGTAACCATTTGTAACTAGTGACATTTTCCCATCAATAACAAAAGCGTATATTCCAAACTTGATGAACAAGACTGTAGCTGCACAGCTCCCATGAATGCTAATAGGAATACAGCCTTTCTCCATCCCCATGTAGGTTGCTTTGCATATCCTAATAGTGCATTCTCAACGAGCAACAAGGTCAGTGTTAATCACTCCATAGCATTCCAAGAGCAACTGCAGGAATCTCTACCACATTCTCTTTGGTCATGATATATCTTTTGTGGCCTAATCTAAGAAGTTAAGTATACACATAAGAATAAGAAAAAAAACGTAAGGAATTAATATCAAAGAAAAGTAAAGGAGGTGTTGAAGGGCTGGTACATCTTCTATTTTTAATTTAAAATATTAAAAATTTATGTTCTTTCTGGAAATTACATGCATGTCACATGCCACCACTACTTTTGTAAGTCTTTAAGTCATTCTATGATTCAGGACCAACAGGGCAGATTTACATTTAGATAGCAAGTGCCAAGTATCTAAATGTGCGTTATAATTTATTGAATGACACAATAAGCTCTGAGTCACTGAAAGGTGAGTCACAGAGAAACAAATACACAACCTCTGCCTCTCTCTGGTCCCTTTTTGGTGATGAGGAATGGTACTAAAACTATAGGAAATGGTAACCTTGAGGTAGGTTTGCAGCTCCAGTGGGCTACAAATGAAATAGGAAGTTATTAAGCAGTGTCTGACTACAAGATGTCTGAGGTGCAGCAAGAGGAGATATTTAAGTTGTAAGGAGAAAAGTACTTCCTACCATAAAAGTAGGAAGCAAATAAAGCTAAATTTGCAGAGATGTGCGATGCAGCCTGTTCTTCAGTGGAGATATTTTAATCTATACAGTTAACTATAAGCACTCTAATCTGAGCCTTGATCCTCAAAATTAGCACAAACCTATTTTAGTTAGCAAGGTTCTCACAGTTTTGCTCTTAAATGTGTTTAAAGAGACCACATTTGTTTAAATTAGTATTATGAGTGTTATTACAGATAAATGAAAATACCTTCCATAGCACAGCCAGTAGGGTGCATTGGTTGTTTGAACTTTGGTTTTTCAAAAATCTGTAAACATTTTTGTATTTTCTTCTGATTTATATTTTACTTTGTTCAGCTCAGACATTATTTGAATAAGAAAATCTACCAGCGTAACCATTCGGTTACATTAAATACTATGCAAAAATGGGGTACAGCTCTGGAAATTTTATTTCAAGTTATTCATAGATGGATTTTCCTGTAAAATTTTGAATTTCTGCTCACATATCTGCATTGATAAATAAGAGTTTTGGTAGTGTGGTTCCTGAAGATTTAGTTTTTTTTAAGACTCTCACAGATTTCTTCCATTTTTACCTGGATGTATCTGTAATTAAGTCCAGATATATTGATATTGTTTTCCATGAATAAATTAAAAGACCCTTTCTGTGCTCATCTTGGTTTTTCTCTGAAGGTATTTTTGAAGTGTAGCCAAATCTTTTGCTCAGGTTTAGTGTGTGGCTTGTTTGTTTTGTTTTGGTTGGTTGGTTGGTTTGTTTTGATGTTGTTTGTTGTTGTTGTTGTTGTTGTTGTTAGTTTTGTTTTGTTTTGATGAATTAAACATTCAGAGAACTTGTGGATTTTTGATTTCTGCTTTCTCTGTCTTTCAGGGTTTTGGGAATTGGGTTTGTTTACATCCTCTGCAGTTTTCAGCATTGTTTTTACAATGTGGACACCAGAACATTATGCAGTTTCAAATATCCACCCGATTCATGCTATACATAAAGGTAAACGATTCCGCCTCCCTAACTACTGGTCACTAAACTACTGTTGGTGTATCTGAAGGTGACAGTAACTGGTTTATCCCACTCACAACACCACACTGGACACTTACAATGAGATGCTTCTCTGCTTGATTTCCTCAGATGAGAGTGATCCAGAAGATCATTTATAAGGTATAACCAGTAGTTCAACTTTGAAAGTAATTCAACAATATTATCATGAGTTGTTTTAATGGAACCACCTTAAAGTAAGACATGTCACCATAACATTGCCACTTCCTTTCTGTTAACATCAATCTCACAAACACCCAGTTGTGATTTTTGTATTTGTAGAAAGAGTTGAGGAGCAGCACATCTATTTGCAACCCTTGTTGAGCTACCTAAGAGAAGTATTTTCATTTGTTTATAATGAAACTTATATTTTGTTCATAATCTCTTGCTGGAGAGTGCTTTTTGAGATCTACCAGCTAGTTTTTAACCCTTGCTACAGCATTGTACTGCTTTACTAACATTGTCTTTTCTTCTACCATATGGTAATGTGATTGAAAATTTAAGTCCTTTGGTTCTGCTATACCATCTTCATTACCATAATTCAAATATATAATCTTTTAGAAGAATATATATTTAAACTAAAGAATGTGGTTGAATTTCTTGCATAATTAAACCAAGCTGCACTATTTGTATAAGATCACATATTTATTCCATGCATTTCTTTTACCTCTTTGTAAGTGGAAACCCTGGAGTAGGGTTATAATTTAAAACTGGGCTAGAGTGTTATCTCTAAACTACCACAAACTCACACTACCCTTTACATGATTTTGGCTAGATTTTCTGCCAGGTCACATTTATAGTTTAAACTTCCCATTGTGCCCTTGGAATTGGTTGTTATAGACATCTAAAATATGGTTATTAAATTTATCATAGATTTGCCATCCCAGTGGCTTTTCCTTATGTCTTTAATTTGCTGCAATTCGTAATTTAAGGTGTCTGCTCTCCAGTCCCTTTTTTAAATAACCTGTTTACCAATGTATTTTTATTTTGTTTCTGACTTATTTTTTTCTTCTACTATTACACCAACTTGGATGTCTGTTCAATTCCTTGCTTCATTGTAGAATATTGCCTTTTTGTCACTCTAATAAATAATCTTTTTCTTAATTCTGAAAACAAAAAAACTTAAGAATTTTGTGAGTGTGTCTCCCTTACCCAGGAGGGAGTTTGAATGGATTATGGTATTTTTTTAAGCATTTGGATTTGAGCTGTGGCCGAAGGTTTCTCTGGCACTGATAGCTCACCCTTACTGGTGACAAAGGTATGCAGATATGGTTGTATCTTCATTGATACAGATGTTTTCATGGTTACAAGCCCACCAGAACACAGATTTCTACTGTGGATGTAGTCTGTATTAATGCATTGCTACAACAGAAGCGAGCTTTCACTAGCAGACATTGCCCTTTGATGTCATTCCACTGAGTGGGAAAGTGCCCTTACAGAGGCCCCAATACACCCATGCAGTCCTGTCAGCAGTGCAGCCCCCTTCCTCTTCCACTCTTCTAGTGTTCTTCCCACATGAAGAGAGGCCAATAAGAAAGCAAAGAGGTTGTCTGGAATCTCCTAGCATTGTTCTCATCCCTTGTTATAAGCTTCCCATGGCTGGTGTGGTGGGGTATGCTGAGCAGCTTTTAGAAAAGGGAGAAGGAATAGTAGCAGGGAGTGTGAGCAAAAATAGAGAAGCTATCTTGTGGTAAAGGATTGTATTCTGAGTCTTGAAAAGCTTTAATACACAATCAGGGGTGGTGTATTTCGGGTACCTTCAGCTTTCATCTGTAATGGCATGGAAATTAAATTATTGAATTAATACTCTGCTCCTGATATTAGTAGCAGCAGTGATACTGTAACTGGAAACACCTTGTAATGTTTTCTTTCGAATTTTCAGCATAAAGTTTATTAAAAGAAAAAAAAACCCAAGTCCTATAGCTATCTTTATCTTAGGACATTTATCAGTATAGAGATGAAGAAGGGGTTGTTTTTTATGCAAAACATGCTGGTTTCAGCTTTTTTCTTTGCCTTTGTCATTTTCAGATAACCACAGCATCTTTTAATAAATATGAAAGTGCTTGTGAAATAAATAATCCAACTTTCTAAGAATTTGAAGTCTGATTACAAATGTCAGTTTATGACACAAGTAAGCAAGTGTTCTAGTAGACATAGAAACAGATTCTCTCCACTCCTGTTTTCTTACAACTTTTGTCCTTGTATTTGATTCAGCTTCTACATGGGACAGCAGAATGTGTCAGAAACCTTTAAATTCTTTCAGTGAGTACCAGGCATGTCAATGCAAATACATTACAAGTAAATCCCTCTATATGGAGAGACAGTTACATAGCCCACACTATGTTGGTAAAGTGTTTACAAGGTATTAATATCCCTACTGTGACAAGATGTATTTAATGGGAAGCAACAAGGAATTTGTTTTATTAGTTTTTCCTCCACCCTTGTGTAATAAATCTCAAAAGCTTCAATATTGATTCAATGAAATGAATGGCTGAAACATTCTGGAGAGGCTCTGACAAGTGGACAAATGCTTCCATGGTTACATTGTGCTATGCAGTACGGTTACTGAGCTTTGTTGGTTTCCTCCCTCTGCCATTGAAGTAAAATAACAAACCACAGGGAAGCACCACACATGGTGGGCACAAACTGGAGACAACTTTAAAAGACCCAAGTTAGTTGATCTTATGCAGATTTTAAACAATATGGGTTTTGTTGATTTATGCTTTACACCCTAATTGTGCATTTCAGTGCTTTTTCCTTCAGATACCACTTTCTCATGGAACATTCCTATTTCTTGTGTGAGCCATCTCTTGCTTTCGCTTTACAAGGCCATGAATTTAAAGGCTTTCTGAAAGTGCATTTCATAGAAATGTAACATGGGCTGTGTTTTTGCTAGAAAAACTAGAAGCCCTGCATCAGTGAGGGCTTCTGCAGTACCTAGGAAATGAATAACAAATCAGGTACACAACCTTTTTGTGCAGTTGTTTTAGGGTAGTTTGCAGTATAGTTAAGCGGTTTGGTTTTCCACATCCTTTCATCTAATGTACTCAAATTTCGGGTATCACAATGAAGTAAGCATATAATTTCGTAGACGTGACATTTAAAATACAATGAAAAGTAAAGCTGTATAATTATTTCATTAGCTTAAAACTGTTGCAGGTCAAGCATTATGCTAAGAAAAGGAACTTGTGAAGGCCTTGGATTTTATTTGGGACAATGTGTAAATGAAACTGAAAGCAGATATGACAAGTGCAGTCACATTCTTTTCCCTGGCAGGGCAACACTGCAAAGAATTTGTGTTTTCCTCTGTATTAGTAGCTGCTAGGATTTAACTTCCTCTACATGCATCACTAGGATCGCTGTCACAGCATCAGAAGACACAAAGTCACAGCAAAGATGTATGCCAGGATTCCCCACAGTGAGGAAAATTATTTCATAAATGTGGAAGATAGTTACTTCTGAGACAGAAATTCTGGCCCCGCAGCTTCCCATTGGCAGCTTATTGTGGGTACTTAATTTCATATGTACTCTCTTAGATCTCAAGGGGGTAAAATAAGCAGCAAATGAATAAACATTCAGTGATTCACTTAAAAGAATTTAAAAGAGGCAACTCTGAAGTGGAAAACCTAAATTATCTGTATTTCTATGATCTGGAGAAACAA
Organism: Pogoniulus pusillus; assembly: GCF_015220805.1. Lineage (NCBI taxonomy): Eukaryota > Metazoa > Chordata > Aves > Piciformes > Lybiidae > Pogoniulus > Pogoniulus pusillus. The sequence goes on from NC_087309.1 coordinate 37,142,897, forward strand.
GTGAAGTTGTACGCAGCAGCTGGAACCCTTTGCTTTTATCTCTGTCAGTCTGAAATACTTCTTGGAAAGTTGGAAATTACAAACAATCTAGATGAGTTATGGAGAATTTTTTATACTTTCATTACTTTTTATCTTCAAAAATAAATACTCTTTTGGTAAGAGTTCTTTTTGAATTGACAACCTAGTGCTCTGAAGTTGTGTGTTTTGATGGATTTTTTATGAGAGAGCTTCTGAAAGTTTCTGACTTGCTGCATGCTATCTACATTGACATTAACATGCAGCAGATGAAAAGCTGGGCCAATTGGAAAAAAAAGGCTGCAATTTTATGTAGCAAGAATAAGGATACAAGAAGAGCAGCCAGACAGTTCTTGCCATTTCTCCATGTGACTGAGAAACCAGTAAACATCCAGCATGGTGTGAAAGCAGCTACTGAACACTGTAATACTAGACCACCTCTTCAGAGATGGCATTCTTTTCATGTCATTGTAATGACACAAAATTACAGAAATTGTGTTAAAATTGCATGTTAGAGCTCCATCAGCCAAATATGAGATGCGGCAAGTTGAAACAAGTTGTTTTCTCACTCATTTGTTCAAGTTTTTACACCTGATTCTTTTATTATGTGGAAGTTGTGTGTATACCAGTAAGGAATTATACCATAGAAAGCTTTGCCAAGCCAGCCACAGGCAGCATAAACCAATTAATGTTTGTCCATCCAAAAAAAAAAAAAAAAAAAAAAAAAAAAAGAGCACAATCTGCTTGGAAATTCTTGTTTTTCAGTTTCTTAAATCCTGGACAACTCTGAAAAATAGAAGCTTGTGATGGTTTGGGGGTTACCCCGCCCCCCCACAGTTTGTATTTGCCCCAGCTAACTCAGACGGCCTCTGGGAATATAGATGAAGCAATTTATTTACAGCTAGCAGAATTTACAAGCAGCTATTTACAATATATACAGTTATATACAATTATATACAGAAATATACAAAGGATAAACAATACAGAAGCACAACTCCCCTCCCAGAAACCTGAGTCCCCAGGAGGGGCTTTCAAACCACCCCAACACCTCCCCCGGCCCTCTCAACCTTACCCCAGTTCTCAGGAAGAAGAGAGGTGCAGCCAAGAGGTTAGGGAGCAGGGTTAGTAGGAGCAGGGTTAATGAGATGTGACCAGGTCTAAGGCAAAAGCAAGAGTGAGAGACAAAATGGAGAAAAAGTCTTTCTTCTTCCCAGAGCTCTCAGCGAGACTGTGAGAGAAGTTGACATCAATTGTTTTCATTTCACTGCCCGTTATCTAGTTCTTTTACCAAAACATTCTAGCTTGCTTCAAACTAGCACAAAGCTCAAAACCTGAATACATCTGCAGATCAAACAGCCTGGTATAAACCACTAGGTCAGAAGCATATTCAAATTCTGTCATTCAGTCTTCTCAGATTGTCAGTGCTGTTTTTATCTGTCTGCTGTGAGTTCTTTCATGTGTTTGGTTATTCATCAGGAAGCTATGCAGTAAAACAAATGTTTTATTATTAAAGTGTTCCCAGCACAACGGGAAGGTTGTGGAGCAGTTCAGGAAAGACAGCAGTGCAAACACCTGGTGCTGCTGAAGACACTAAGTGATACCTGACAACGGTTGTGCATTTCTCTGGCATGGGGCAGCTGGATCGGAGCCTCCACAGTGTGGCTAGATGGCAACAGGAAAGTGATCAGAAACTCGTTTCACATTGTGAAGGATTGCTCTAGGATGGTGGTCAAAAGCCTGGTAACACAGGCTAGATAAGCTCTTTGATATGAGTCTTGGTCAGTTCTGTCCTCCTTCAAAGCAGGATTTTTAGCATTTTAGAAGACCATGCTATCAAAGTCATGTTCTGTAGTTCTGGCTGCTGTTTCTTTCAACACTGCCAGTTTGATCTGCTTCCCAGTGTAAATGGCATTGAGAAGCAATGAGAAAAAAAACACAGAGAAAGCATTTGTCTTGGTTCTAATTTAAATTCTTAGAAACTCAAATATATTTGATAGAACCAATATCAATTTATAAAGTGCCCTTCTCTCTTCCCACTTTCCCAAAGGAAAGGAATTAGATGTAGAGAGAGGAAAGGTAAGCACAGCCAAATAAATAATCGCCCTCTGATTTGAGAGTTAAAAGAAGAAAAGTTTAACAAATTAAAAAGGTATCTAAGGTAAGGAAGTTACAAAGGTATAGGGAAGGGAAAAATAAATACAAAATGTGTAAATACAACCAGATTTTGATGGCAGTGGGTTTGTCTGCCTCATGGGTGATGGCCACGTGATAAAACAAAGAGAACCAGGAATAGGATGGTGAGGGAGCACAGAGACGAGTGAGAACAAGAAGTCTCCCCTGCTTTTATGGACCTTTAGACAGGAAGGGGGAGTGGGCTAACCATCATCTGTTAGTGTTCAGACCCACTCCTGGGGAGGGGTCAAGACCATGTAGGGTCAGGTTCAAGGTCACTCCCCCTGGAGGGTTAACCCTGTACATTCCACCCCTTGGTTAGACCATTTCCACCTTTTTCCAAACAGTCTCCTTTTCCAAAGATGGGAATATGTATCCATGTATTGAGAGTTCTTAAGTCCTTCTTGGTCGCTGGCTGTATCCCAATGTGATGTTCTTCTCCAGTGCAGGCTGGTGAAGTGAGGTGTGAGCAGGACAGGAACAGGGAGGAAGAATCAGGGAAACAAGAACAGTTCTTGTGGAAAACTCAGGAAGAAATTTTTTTCCCTCTGGAAGGAAAACATCAGGAACAGTCTTTTGCTGTAGGGCATCAGGGAAAAAACAGGTGCAGGGTTCTGTTGGAAGTCCCCCAATATTTATACTCTTCCTAGACAAAGGGCAGAGTTACCACTTCCTAGGCACGAAGACCACAGCCAATCCCCAGCCCGATTCCAGCACGGGCACTGCGCAGGGCACCCCTTGTACCAGAAGGGCCCTTTGCTCCCCCCACTTCATGCCTGCAGGGCAGGGGGGGGAAACAGGTTTTTTGTGCCTTTTCCTCTCCCATTCAAACCACAGAGGGAGAGGGATTTTGGGGTATACCGGACTCCAGGACAGCCTCCCAAGGCCACTTTTCTGCAGCTGTGCCTACTTATCAGAATGACCTAAGTCTGTTCAATTACTCAGCCCTGCTCAAATCTCAGCTCATGGGTATGTCCACAGACCTGTCACAGGCCCATTGGTATGTGGTGTCTCTTCCTTGTTGGCCAGAAGAGTCATGAGCCCACCGAACTAGGAACCGTTCACCTTTGTGTTTCCAGCCCAGGTCTATCTGGGAGATGTGGGCAGCCAGGTCAGCTTGGTGATTGTGCTGTTGCTCTTCAGTGGCTCTGCTCTTGGGGATGTGATCACTGATGTGTCTGATTTTAACTGGTAGTTTGTCCAGGCGTGCAGAAATATCTTGCCAGAGGTCAGCAGCCCCAATAGGCTTCCCCTTTCTCTGCCAGTCATTTCGCTTCCATTCCTTCAGCCACCCCCATAAGGTATTTGCTACCATCCATGAGTCAGTGTAGATGTAGAGCAGTGGCCACTGTTCTTGTTCTGCAATGTCCAGGGCCAGATGGATGGCTTTTACCTCAGCATACTGGCTGGATTTGCCTTCTCCGCCTCTTGCCTCTGCAACCCTGCGTGTAGGGTTCCAGACAGCAGCCTTTCATCTCTGCTTGCTGCCTACAAGATGGCAGGATCCATCTGTGAACAGAGCATTCAGGAAGGTCACTGTATGGGGGGGCTTCCTTGGCACAGGTCACTGTCTTCTCTTCTGCTGGTTTTCCAAAGTCAGTGGCCTCTGGCCAGTGTGTGATGACCTCCACAATGCCTGGGCACTCGAGAGTCCCCATCCTAGCTCTCTGAGTTATTAGAACCATACACTTACTTTAAGTGGCGTCTGTGGCATGGTGCAGAACTGAACCCTTCCCTCTAAACATCCAAGTCAGGACTGGAAGCCTTGGAGCTAAAAGGAGTGGTGACTCTGTTCCAATCACCTCAGAAGCGGCTCTAACTCCCTCACAGGCAGCTAGGATTTCCTTCTCTGTGGTCATATAACTGGCCTCTGAACCTTGGCTCCAGAACCCGAGTGGGCAGCCTCGTGTTTCATCAGGAGCTTTCTGCCATAGGCTCCGGCTAGGACCATTCTCACCGGCTGCTGTATAGAGAATGTTGTGAATCTCTGGGCTGGTTCTAACTGGTCCCAAGGCCATGGCATGGACCACCTCTCGTTTGATCTGGTCAAATGCCACCTGCTGCTCAGGTCCCCACTCAAAGTTATTCCTCTTTCGTGTAACGTCAAAGAGGAGTTTCACAATTTGGCTGTACCCAGGAATGTGCATCTTCCAAAAGCCCACAAACCCCAGGAAGGATTGGGTCTCCTTCCGGTTAGTGGGTTCCACCATAGTGGCCACTTTATTCACCACATCCATAGGGATGTGGCATCAGCCATCCTGCCATCGAACTCCCAGAAACTGAATTTCTCTGGCAGGCCCTTTCACTTTGCTTCTCTTAATGGCAAAACCAGCATCCAACAGGATATTAATGATCTTCTCACCCTTCTCGAAGACCTCCTCTGCTGTCTCACCCCATACAGTGATGTCATCAATGAATTGCAGGTGTTCAGGAGCTCCACCCTTCTCCAGTGTGGTCTGGATGATGCTGTGGCAGATTGTAGGGCTGTGCTTCCACCCTTGAGGCAGTCTGTTCCAGTGGTACTGGACTCCTCTCCAGGTGAAAGCAAACTGAGGCCTACATTCCTCTGCAATGGGGATGGAGGAAAAGGCATTAGCAATGTCAGCTGTGGCATACCATTTGGCCTCCTTCGTTTCCAGTTCATACTGCAGCTCCAACATATCAGGCACGGCTGCGCTGATTGGAGGAGTCACTTCATTCAGGCCTCTGAAGTCCACAGTCAGTCTCCATTCCCCATTCTCCTTCTGCACTGGCCATATCGGGCTGTTGAAGGGTGAGTGGCTCTTGCTGATGACAAGCTGCTGCTCCGGGTGGTGAATCAGCTGCTGTATGGGCACCAGGGAGTCCCTGTTGGTGCGGTATTGCCTGCGATGAACTACACAAGAAGCAATGAGTAACTTGAGATCCTCCACCTTGTGGGTACCAACCACGGAAGGGTCATCTGACAAGCCAGGCATGACAGACAGCTGCTCTTTGTCTGCAGTCTCTACTGCTGCTATGCCAAATGCCCACCTGCTCCCTTTCGGGTCTTTAAAATACCCTTCCTGGAGAAAGTCGATGCCCAGGATGCAAGGTGCATCAGGGCCAGTCACTATGGTGTGCTTCTCCCACACATTCCCAGTGAGGCTTATCTCAGCCTGCAGAACAGTCAACTCCTGAGACCCCCCTATGACTCCTGAGATGGTACTGGTTTCTGTACCCCTATGGCTGGAGAGTATCTGAGTGCATTGGGCACTAGTGTCTACCAAAGCTCAGTACTTCTCTGCTCCAGAAGTGCCAGGCCATTTCACAAGCGCATCCCAATATACTCTGTTATCCCTAGCCTCCGCCTGGCTGGAGACAGGGCACCTCTAATGCTGAGCAGTGTGACCACAGAAGGCACGTGGACCACCCCTTGGGCGAGAGGCTTGCCTGTGGGACACTGGAGCAACCTCTCTTCTGGAGGAGTTATTCCCTGTGTTTGCACCCTGCAGTTCCCTCACTGTGGCCCATAGAGCTGAGGTGGACTGGCCATGCCATTTGTCCATGTTTTTCCCGTGTTCACACAGTGTTCTCCACAGTGAGCCCCCAGGTGTCTCCTGTCTCGCTTGGACTGGTCTCCTACAAGGAGGATGTGTAAACACAGCCAGATTTTTGAGGTTATGGCTTTGTCTGCCTCGTGGGTGATGGCCACGTGGTGGAACAAAGGGGAACAGGATGGTGATGCTGGTAAGCAGGGAGGCAGGGAGGGCAGAGATGGGAGAGAACAGGAAGTCTCCCCCGCTTTTATGGATCTTTAGACAGGAGGGGGGAGTGAACTAACCATCATCTGTGAGTGTTCAGACTCACCCCTGGGGAGGGGTCAAGACCACCTAGGGTCAGGTTCAAGGTCACTCCCCCTGGAGGGTTAACCCTGTACAGCATTTTAGACATCAGCCAAGGGAACAATTATTTATACAGACTCAAACACCATGCTAAAGCTACACAGGGAAGAAAATAACGGCTCATGGTGGTCTATAATATTCTTAAAGTTATCTGCATTGCAGAAATGCTCACCACCATGGGCCATCATTGAAAGAAAAGACACTTTTTTGGGGAAAAAAATCAAATTAAACAAAAAATAACTAGCAACCAAAAGTACGTGCATTTCACGCAAGAAAATAATCTGTGTCTTGTGAAAGAAAGGAGCAAGATCAGTCTCAGTATTCTGCCTAGACTCTGGAACTAGTTAGAACAGTGTGTGATAGATGTTACATATTTTTGGATTGTTGTGTCATATTGGAAGTGAAGAGGTAAAATTAACTTGTTTCTGGTCTATTTTAATTAAGGATTGATCTACAAAGACCTGTGCATGTGCTTAATGTTCCTTATTCTGTGTAGTTCAACCTGCTTCAGTTTAAGATGACAGAAAATCTGTGCAGCATCAAAACATCAAATTTCTCACAATCTCCTTGTTTGCTTGGCTTAGATTTTTTTTTAAGCTTAGATGTCACAGGTGAAAATAAGTGTTGATTTTAGTGGGATTTATGGATATTCAGGAAAAAAATGTATTATCAACACTTACTCTTTGTTTCAAATATTCAGATTGCAAGAGCCTGTAATTGAAAACAAACTGGCCTTCATAAACCCCCAAAATCTTCCTTAGAAGAAACAAAACTGTAAATGAGAAGAAAAATAGCTCCCTTCTCAAAAGCTTTGTTTAGATTTTGTTTTTTCTTCTTGCCTCTTTAAGTCTTGCCTTCCTTCTCAGGGATTTGTTCCTTCTTCTAACTCCCTCTTCTTTGGCCTTTCCTTTCAGATGATGCCAGCGAAGGGAAAAGGCACAATTTCAAAACAAACAAACAAACTGGTGTCCATTGATTCTATTGCTACTGCTTTCAATATTGATTTACTTGCAGCAGGGCCATTTTTAACTTGCAAAGTTAAAAACAAAGGAAATCCAAACAAACAGAGAATCGAAGGCTGTACTTACCACACCTTATTTACTACTTTTATTGAAAAGAGAAGTTAAGGCTGACCTGGAGGCAGAGCTCGGTGTAATACTACATCTATTGTAGGTTCAACGTCAGGCCTCATTGTTTATTCCTGACATTTCTAAGGGCCAGGAGTGTTGTGTGGGCAGCCTGCTGAGCTGTTAAAGTGCATGTGAAGCGTCCCATGTCAATCACCAACAACCTTCCAGCTGGCTGACCACTACCGACAAAAACCTGGGAGCTCTGTCTCATCCTTGTGTGTAACAAAGAGAACACAGGTCTCTAAGAGTGGTATGATGAAAATTAAAGGGGAAAAAAAAAAAGGCAGTTATGAATTCCTTGTGGAGTTAGAGAAAAATGGAGCACCACATGTTGAGTGGGAGAGGGTGGCAAAGGCTACAGTTACTGGGATCTGGATGCAGTTGTGTTGAAAGACTCCATAAAAGTAGCCATTTGAGATAGGTGTCGAGTCCTCACTCTTCTCTTGTTTTCTGTCTGAATAATTACCAACATTTTACAGGCTCAGCTCTGCCATGTTTGGGAACTGATGACTTATGGCAGCTCCTCTGATGCCTGAGCAGCTTGAAAGCTGTTGGTGGAAGCCAAACTTCTACAGAAACTAGATAACAAAAAGACAGCACAAAGGAATTCAAACTGTGATTCTATATGGGCTGGAAAAAAAAAACTAGAAAAAAAGAGAAAAATAATATTTTCCACTGGCTTATCCAGAGAGGAAATACAATGCTGGATCTAGGTTGTGATGCTGAGACAGGAAAAGAGTGATATAGTATTGAAAAATGTGATACTCATCTCCTGTGGTCATACATTAAGTTCTGTGTAATGCAAAATTTGGCTACTAATAGTATGAGCCTTTGAAGGACTGCCTCTTGCTCTCCATTTAAGTACAAACTGGAGATGGTGTGTAGGAGTAATCCACAATAAAGTATTGATTTAAAAAGTATATATATGCAGAAATAAATCCAAATACATTCATAAATAAACTCTGGTGGACTTCTACAAGACCTTATCAAGCAGATTATCAAACTTTTAAGTGCATGGAATAGCATTTTAGAATAAAAAAGTACACTTTGGTTTGTTTGTTTAATTTGGCTTTGTTTTTTAAATAAATAAATGTTACAATTTTTGGTGCATAATTCCAGTGGATTGTTTCCTTCTGTCTTAAGACTGGAGTTTATTCTGATTATTAATGTCTATTAATAGACATTAATAATGCCTACATATTAGATCATCCATGCCTTTCTCTGTTGTATTGCAGATTTTGGTTTATCAAAATTCATTTTCTCTTTAGCTGTAAACAGAGAAAGCTGTTCAGAGATTGATCTTATCTAACATTAACCTAATGTCTCAAAGTTAGGCAGTAGTCTGGGATAGTCATTTGGACCTCTTTTAGTGAGAAGGTAGTCTTTGAGGTGGTTCATCCCCTTCTGTTCAGTGACTGTTTCTGCTTTGAAGTATTATTTTTACTTTTATAAGTAAAATACTTCTTGATATGACATGTTTGACTCTTTTAATCTTTTGCTCATTCTATAGCATCTTCTTTGACTTATTCTGTTTGTTTACATTATTCCTGAATTGTGATTACCACAACTCAATGCAGTATTGATGTAGTGCCTAAGCTAATGCCATCAGAAGGCACAGACTCTTCTAGATCTTGTATTTTTTTATGTCTGTAATTCTTCTATGCTCTATTCCTTCCTTCTGTATGTGAAGATTAGCCTTAGCAGAATTAGTGCTTCCTCTCTCTGTGATTTCTATCACTGTGATTGCTTTTTCCACGTGCTCCAAGTAAATGACAAACCAAGCAAGGGAAGCTCATTTGCAGTGTGTGAATTCTAAGTAAACTATAACAAAAGTCAAAAAAAGAAAGTTTTATTCTGTGCAGAATCTCATTTTGTGATGAACATTTCCCTCAGCTCTTTCTGTAGACAGCCTGTGAAATGAAGCTGTGAGTCTTCCAACCTGGTTGATTTCTAGGATTCTATTAATATCCAAAATTAGGCAGGAGTTGTAATTATTTTTGTTTCTAAATGTGTGTATGCTAATATGTATTAAAATAGGCATTTACACTAGATTCTGTGTATTCAATGCTAATAAGCAATGTGGGCTTTTTGAAGACCGTATCTGTTACATTTCACATTAGATGCATTTCTTTGGCACCAAGTTGTGTTGCAGATGTGATTTTTTGAGCTACTAACAGGTAGTTTTTTTGATGGAATGATCTGAGGTTTGAAGCAGGCAGGAAAAAAGAAAACACAGGATCCAGCAAGCTCCAAGTCCCTGATACATGAATGTGTCTGGAGCTAGAATCAATACTTTTAAAAAATCTGAGAGAAAGGTTTCCATTTGTACCAGAGATGGAAGGAGTTTGGCAGTATTAACAGATCTAACTGGATTCAGCCACACGAAATGATGCTGCTGCTTCTGCAGCATTTCCCCTCTTTAAGAGTAGTAGCTGTCTTGCAGGTTCTGGAAAAAAGAGTCAAGACTGTGTAAATAAGACTAAAGTTCCATCAAAATTCAGTGTTAGAATTCTATGTTTTGGGGCTTAGAAGGATCAACATTTATTGTGTAAAAAAGAATTTTGAGACTTGCTTATTTTTAAATGGGAGAATTGGAGCGGGTGGGGGGGTGGGGGTGGAGGGGGGGTGGAGAAGGGGCAGATCCGAGTGCTACCTTTCTGTCTTTGTATCTCTGCTGTGTCTCAGGATTTGCTTGGAACGGTGGTGACCACAAAAACACAAATTTGATATTAATGACCAAGTCTTTAATACTAAATCTAGGACTGGAAATTGTTTCTTCCTGCTGAGCACTGACTAGCTGTGAATTAAGAGGAGGTGCATCTCCTGATGCCGCTGAGGGCTTGGACCCAAAATCTATCCTAATCCAGCAACAAAACCTGCCAGTTTTGCTGCCACCAGCAGTAGTACAACCGGCTCAGCCTTAGCTAGGTGCAAGAACCATGGGACAGTAACTGGAGGAGACAGCTCCATCTCAACTGCAGCAGTCCTAAGGCAATTGCTGGGGTTTGGAAATAAAAAAAAAACCAACCCACTTGTCCTCTCCCATCCCACCCCCTTTTATCTCCACAGCAGTGGGAAGGCGGCAAGACTCGGGAGAGGGAGGAGAATGCTGGACGCTGCGCGGAGCAGAGGGAGGAGTAGGAGAGGGGACTGCATAATGCGTGAGTGACAGAAGAGTGTGCAGGCGGCTGGCTGAGTCCAGAAGACGCCGATGTCCATGTCCCCGGGTCTAGGTAGGTTTGCTGTCTCTCTCTCTTTGTGGTGGTGGCTGATTTGGAAGCATCCTGTATCAGCTCTGGAGATGTTTTCTGTCCGGGCTGAGGGTTCTGCCAGCAGCACCTGTTGCAGCAGGACAGGGTTTAGCAGCCAGCCAGCGCGTCGCTCACCCTGCCTGAGCGGCTGCGGGATAGCGAGAGTCTGCTAAGGTTTCTGTTGTTCCAGCAGCTCCTCTTTCTGCTCTGCAGAGCAGGGCAGGTGTAGGCAACAGTCTTTCCAATGGAAAATCCTATTCTCGGGGGATCGTATCAGCATGAAACTCAGTCTGAAGTGTCCTAGCTGGCGATTTTCAACTCTCGAAACTGCACAAAGGGTTAATTTTTGACCATATAAATGAGGTGGAAAGAAGTGGAGGAGCAACATGTGCATTGTGTATTCCAAAGCACTGCGAGTGAAAAGAATTATTTTTTCAAATCATCATCTGATAAGGAAAGAATTTCAATCATATTAGTAATTAAAATATGACATGTAAGCAGATATGGTTGGAAATACTGCTGCTGCTTCCTGCTTTTGATACGCTGCTCCTGTGTAAGACCCTGCATAATTCACTCTGCCCAGCCCAGATAAATGTATGCACGACTTCTTGCCAAGCATCAATCATTGTTTTTTAATGACTCTCTAATTGCTTTATAGTGCAGATATGAATTAACATATGATTTAAAAAAAAATAGTTATTATCTAGACATTTAATGCAGTTGTTTTTTTTTTTTTTGGTTGTTTTTTGTTTTTTTGTTTTGGTAGGTTTTTTTTTCCCTGATCATATTTTACACATCTCTTCTAGAAAGCATCTTTCAGTCAAATAAAAGTATTTTGAGATTCCATCATGAGGGCAGTTTCACAACTGAAGTAAAATGTGATATATTTAGTGTATCTGTCCCTTAAGCCTAAAACAAGCTTTCTCCTACTAAATGTATTCAGTGTTTCCATATGGAAGAGAGAATCAGATTCTTGAGGAAACTAATTTGTGGCATATTAGGCTTTGAACAGAGTTGGACAAATACTTGATAATGTAGAAGCAAACATATTCCAAGGGTGTACAACTTGTAATTTCTATTTTGTGATTACTACCAACATTGATGTTAGTGATTTCTAACATAGAGTTTTGTGCTTTACTAGCTCTGTAATACACTGAAGAAAACAATAATATTTACTCATTTGCACTGGAGGGAGCTAATTAACATTTATAATGGAAGCACATGCTTATTAGCTTGTAGTTGCGGTGTGTGTCCTGGTCACATAGAAATCAACAGGAAGAATGATATTTACATTTGTAATAACTAGTGGTGGGCACTTTATTTGTGCTGTCATCATTTTTAAGGCTGAAAAACAATACTGGATGAGTTTTAAAGAGTTGATACTAGTGAATGAGATTGATCCTTGTGCATTCAAACCTGCCACTGTGCAGTGTTTCCCTTGGAAATTGCTGTGAGATTTATGTGAATCAGGTTTTCAGAATCAAGTCTAAATCATAGCCTGTTATTAAAACTTGCTCTTCGAATGCCATTTAAAAACACAGGCGTGCTTAAGTCTGAAAATGTTCACCCTTTGCTTGGGTGTGATGTCTGGAACGGAACTATGGTAAAAGCTATGAAAGCATACACGTTTTGTGTACTGCAACAAAAAAGGAATACCACTGCAGATGTCTGTAAGAATCTGTCTCACGAGGTTAAAAAAAAAAAAAAAAAAAAAGAAGAGCAAATTGGGAGAAAAAAAAGGATGATCCCCAAATCTTTGATGTTATCACACAGCTACCATAGTTCAGAATTACAGTATGGCAGTGCTGAGGTGATTACTAATTATTATATGTTTTAAAGTACTTGGCAATGGTCTTAAAAAACCCCACAACTCTGAGAAGATTACATTGAAAACTTGATGGAAGAATTGTGTCCTTTCATCAGACTTCCGAGACAGGGAGAATGAAAGTTTGTCTCAACTATATCTGAGGGTATTTTTATCCTCAATTGGTTTAGGAAGCATCAAACTAAACTGCATGTGCAAATCTTGCTGTTATTTGTAATTGGGTATTTGAGACAATTTATCTTCATTTTGTTACTGAATGACCATGCACTCTGATTTTTCTTTTTCTTGGCTAGCATCTTCCCACTGTGTTCTTGCTATTGGGCCAACTTAGTTGTTCACTGAGAAATGCAAAAGAATTAGGTAGGTGAAAGAAAATGCAAAGAATACAGTGGAGTTCCTTGATCAGGGAGTATGAGGCCTTGATCTGCTAAAGATATAATCACATACATATCTATTTTTACTTGTGTAATCCCATTGATCGGTTTTACTCACTTGAGGAAATCAGGCTTGTGTGTCAGTTCTGTAAGACTGATGAGTCTGGGGAATGTAACACTTTCCCTCACTGGAAATAAGTATGCACGGTATCTGAATACTTCTGAATGAAGTGGCAGGGGCTATGTAACATCTCCATCATCAAATAGAAGCTTATAGAATCACTGCTGTCGATTTTAGGCAGTTATCATAGTTTCAGAAAGTCAAGAATAACATCCTTCTATATTACTGTTTTGTAGAGAAAAAAAAGTTCATAGGAGGAATCAGCTTTAGAGGCCGTTTTTCTTATTCCAGATGGACTCACTTTAACTGAATCACAAATCATTTGCTATTGGTTTTCTTTTTCTGCATCAGTTATTGTTTGAGTGAATAATCTCACCAGAAAATACTTTGTATCAATAAACATTTTCAAAATTGATTTTCACAGAAACATCCAGGTTGGAAAAGACCCTCAGGATCACCAAGTCCAATCTATAACCCTACTCTACAAGATTCACCTTAAACCATATATCCCTAAGCACCACATCTGCACGACCCTTAAATACATCCAGGGTTGGTGATTCAGCTACCTCCCTGGGCAGCTCATGTCAGTGCCTGACCACTCTCTGTGAAAAACTTCTTTTGTTTTTTCCTCTCTTGAGAGGTAAACTCCTGTTGCAGAAAGAATTTGGGAACCAGGAGTTCTGAAATACACTTAAAATATGAAAAGCATTGTTTAATACTTTGGCTTAATGATTTTTTCCTTGTTAAACTAGTGAGAGTTGATTAAAGACTTTGACCAAAACAATTTTAAAGTCAAACCCAAGACTGCTATTAAGATAAATTTGTACTTATTTAGATGGGCTTATTTGACAGGCCAAATTTCTCTGTTGAAATTAATCAATAGAGATGTTTTCTGTGTTCATCACAGCTTTTTGTGTTTGTGGATTTTTTGGCAAGTTGAAGACAGGATTTCCTCTAGAATGCTAAGTCTTCTTACATACCAAGATACATTTGTTTGGTTATAATTTTCTGTATAGTGTAGATTTATTATTTAAAGTACAGTTTTGATGCTCCTGTTCAGATGACTTAAGAAACTTCCTTCTTCTCAGTCACTTATCCGGGACTAGTCCAATACGTGGCTGCTCTGAATTGTTTCAAGCTTTGCTTCATTAAGGATTTAACATGGCCTTAATTCAGCCATCTGTTATGGGTTTGGCAGAGGAATAGATCCGAGGTATTGGTCAGAGCTTTAGAAATTTCCCACATTTTTAAAGGTTTGGAAAAGAGCTACCTTTATGAATAGATTTTGAATAATTCTTATCAAGACAATGATGCAGAAGTGGGGTAAAAAAATGCACGTCATTCTGTGAAGCACAGGGTCCCCTGTCTGCCTTTAGCTTTGCTGAAAGGCAATTAGCATTTCAACCAGCCAATTTGGTTACATGCAATGAAGTACTTGGGTTTGTAATTTGCTGCTCTCGGCTTGGTGCTGTTGAGAACTAGCTCTGTGTAATCCTCTCAAAGCACCTTTCTTCCCAGCATAGTTATTGTTGCTGGTCTTAAATAACTAACCAACAAAGATATTTCCTTGTCTTGAACTGCGGGGTGCCTTAGAAGAACGAAAAGAAATACCCAGTTAATAAGGGAATGATTATAATTATTAAGTAGTGGTTATTAAATTATGACATAGGTTAAAAGGTTTAGAAAGCCAAGGAAAGCACAATATATGATAAAAGTAACATGAGAAGTCTTTGAAACCAAGCAAATTTTGCTTGAGGGTTCTCTTTACCACTTAAATACTTTTATAATTTGTTTTCTTTAGAAATGGATCACCCAGACTAAAGGCATTAATTCACTTGTATAGATTAGAGTGAGAGCCTCATGCTAATCATCTTCTTGAAAGGGGTGCAAATATGTTTTTACTTCACTAGAAAGCAGTCTGCCAGGGGGACTTTGTAATGTACCGATCTGTACTCTTTGCTGCAATGTAATAAAAAAAATACATTTTGCTCTATATGCTTAGATTACATCTTAGATTTAAAATACATAATTGATAGCAGATTTTCATGTTTGATAATATACTTTCATGTACTCAAGAATAACTCACTGACACAATTATTCTAATCAACAGGCAGCACATTAAAAAAATCTATTTGACTGATACATGTGTATTAACATGTAAGAATCCATTTTGGATAGCAGTAATTCGTCAGTATACATGAAATAAAATCACCTAATCCCCACTGTGAGGCTATAATTCACTGCTCTAACCCTTAGAGATTTGGTTTTTTTTTCTTGCAAGATTATGATGTGTGAAACTCTACAGCAAAACAGGTGGTTCTGTTTTTGTTTCTAAGCGTGAAAAGAATAACTATTGTACTGAAGGCAGCCCATAATTACTTTCCCTAATGCATGCTATTCATTCAGGCCATAGTACTTCATTCAGGATAAGTACTAGTTGCTTGAATCTGTGGCATTTTTGTCCTCAGCTAGCATGTTCTAAAAATAAGTTAAATGCAAGTGCTGAGGATGTGGGATAAACCTTCAAATTAAGGCTGCAAATAGAAATTGTTGTGGAAAGTAATTTCTTTACTGAAGTAGAATAAATGGTTATTCCTCACTAAATCCTGCCGGTGTTCCTCAGCTGGCTTTGTGGTTCCGTATGTGTAAGAGCCCAGTCCTGCGTCAAGCTCAGTCACGCAGTTACTTCACAGTAATCATGAGCTGGTGGTGCTAAGCCTTTGAGAGAGAGTATGACTGCTAGTTTTGGAAAATCCTGTAGAATAATTTCTATTAGTGAAAGATGTCTGCAGTTTCATTGGAACTGTGTAGGTGGGAAAGGATTTCCAGTGTGGAGCTGAAAACTAGGTTTACCTTTTTGCTAAGACCTGTACTAGATGGTAAAAAGAACTTGAAAAATATGTATTGTCGTGTTTTTGGGTCTTGTTGGGTTTTTTATTTGCTTGTTTGTTGTTTGTTTTTCTGTGTGCAGTTAGATCTAGATGGAGTCTGATCAGTTGCATGTGATAAATTTGAAGTTCTGCAGCTGAAATCAGCGTAGTTTTGTTGGTACAAATTAGGGCAAATTCAAATTGCCACTGGTGTATTTCTCCACATTGTTTGCTAGCAGATTTCAGTCAAAGTTTGTTGACGCTACATGCTGATACTAAACATGCTAAATATAAAATAAGCTTAATAAATCCAAGGTGTTTCACTGGAGGTGCTCTAAGTGAAAATAATCTGGACTTTACAGCTAGTCAGAATTATTGTCTGGTTCTCTGTTTGACCAGCCAATTAGAAGGTGACTGCAGATGTTTGCAGAAGAGACTTGTGTTCTCTGCTTGCAGCCAGCAGACAGAAGTAGTGCGTTCAGCATTGTTTGAGAGTTTTGTCCTTTATTCCATACTCAGAGTGAAAACAGGCAGAGGTGGTGGATACTTCAGAAAGCTTTTAGCATTACCTGCCTTAAGAGGTGGAGCTTGGTTCCCCAGTGGTGACTAAGTGCTTTAGAACTTAACATGTGAGGATATAGTTTAGATCTACTCAGATGCTTCTGAGGAAGTGAAAAGGTGCAGCCAGAAAACTAAAGAAGAGTTATTGCACTTTGGGCTTAGTACACTGCTTACCTCTCAATGACCTCTGGAAACATGATGAGATGATTTAGGTGTCTCATCAGGCCTGTGTCTTACAGATTTACCACTTTCAGTACTGGTTCTTGGCTGTGGTGATAGATTTAACTTTCTGATTTGTAAATATAAAGACAACGTCAGGCAGCTGAAGCATCCTTTCTTCCCTGGTATGTTTTGTATTGAAGAGTGCCTGCCTTTTTTTCAAGGGAAATTGAATAAGCAAGAATTTTTATTTGGAATATTTAAAATATTGCAGCTGTTAGAGAGCAAATGGCCAGGAACATCACTGACTGATGTTCATGTCGTTAATCTCAAATGCAGGTAAACCTTCTTAGCACCTGAGGTTGCCCTGTGGCACTGCTCTGTCCAGCAGCAGGTAAGTAAGCTGCTGACCCCAAAAACTTCAGGACAATGAAAGCTGATCAAGGGATTTTCAGCATCTAGTAGTCTGTGTTTGTGCTTTGGCTAGCACTTTCCGACCTTAGTAATAAGAAGTGGGATGATGGGTAAGTGCCTGGAATGTCTTTGTAGTAAAGAGGAGGACAGAAAACCCAAAAGAAGAGTCGAATTTGGAAGCAAAGATGGCCAATAACATTGAATATTGTGCATGGAAGTTTGTGAGACAGATTCTTGCCCCAAACGCTGCAACTGGCAGGGCTGCAGACAGAGTAGTACTTGTAGCTTAGTGTAATTCTCACACTTCATTCACCTTGAGGCAGGCTGAAGGCAGAAAAGTTACACAGGAAAATATTATTTTAAAATAGTACCTTTGGAACACTCTCTTTTCCACTTTTAATTAGAATGAGAGGCTTACTTATCCCACATCTAAACAATAGAAGCCCAAACCAAAAAGGAAACACCAGCCAACAGAGAAGACTTGGGTAGTACCCACTATCCAAACGCCAGGTTTTGCAGACACAGCTGCTGTGTCCTCCTTTGTGTATTGTGTGAACTGTGGAACTCAGAGGCAAGGAAAACCCCAGTCTGAAATAAAAGATTTCTGTCTTAGTTTAGGCTCATGACAATGTATGAAGGAGAAATATAGTAAATCAAAGTTTTGATCATACCTGCTGTTTTCCTAGGTTGTTCTTTAGTACTGTGATAAATTTCCATGGTTCTAAGAATGCCTAAAAGAAAAAGATTGAAAATATGTAGGGTTTTTGTATGTTTGTATAACAGGTGCAGCAAGAGCAATAGCCTTGTGAATCTTCTTGCTCTGTGCTGTTCCCCTGTACTACAGAGAATCTCCTCTTTACATATGAAAGGACAAATGTATCTCTCCCATTGTGCTGAGCCAAAGATGCTGCTGGGTGCTGACATCTCTGTGGTGAATAGAATTCTCTCTGGCAACCATTGATGGCTATAATGCTGTGCTCAGTGTAGGATACTAGGCATGCCGGTTTTTGAATGTTCTCCTTGGCTGGGTATTTGTAATCGTGGGGAGTAGACGAGGACAGACAGTGAAAAAATGCACTAGGCTTGCTGTACTGTTCTGTGTCCGTGGACTTTGGAGCCTACAATGAGTTGTGGGAAGATGAGCCCTGGTAAATCAAGATGTCGTTGCTAGGTGGGAGAGTCTCCTGCAGCATACCTGCTTGTTCCTTCTGCTGAGCAGCAATGGCTGGTCTGAGGTACAGAACACTTTCTGCTCCTTTGTGAGTGAACTTCCCATCCTTTATCTATTCTCCATTCTATATCTGGCATTTTACACTAATTTAACTTCAGATTTGGGTCTTGCACAACCCTTTTATTGCCTTTCTTGACCTCTGTATGTGCCACTAGTCTGTAGGTTCCCTCACCCTTCAATGAAAAAGGCCAAGAGAACTTTTAATTCTGAATGGCTTTGATTTATTAAGCATGGAATCCACTGTGAAAATCTGCAGAACAGACTACTTGTTCTTTGTAAGCTTTAACATACTCATCTGAAACTTATACCAAAAATGGAGTGATAGAAGTGATGTAGTCCTAGTAATTAATCAGTTATGAGGAACACCAGTTTCATAGGCCTTGGTTTCTGCTTGGTTCCAGCTGGATAATAGATTGAAATTACTTTCCTGTGTTACTGTCATGGAGGGGATTTCTCTATTCCTCCTCTGTTAGGGGGAGGTGAGAAATTAATTTAAGGTGGTATTATTTTTTATATTTTTTTAAATTAAAATTAATATTTACAAATTTGTACCACCCCCAACCACTATGAAATCAGGTTTGTTATGTGCAAAGTTAAGAAAACAGCTTGGGATATATTCACAGGGATTGATTATTAAATGGAAATACCAGATTATTAACAACTATAGACAGAGAGAAAGATTCCCTTAGGCTTAATGCCTCTTAACAACTCTAGTGTCTGCCCAGCAAGGGCTGAAACTGTGTGTGCTCCTCAGGTAGAGGTAACTTATGTTACAAAGGATTTAAGGCTTGCTTAGATGTGTTGCTCTTGAATATTAATCATTATTCACCCTCCCGGGATTCTGTCTCAGCATGTGCCTCAGTATTGGGGTCTTGGTGAAGCTGATATCTGTCCCAGCTTGCAGGAGTGATAAGGGCTTCCCAGTCTCTGGATTAAATGGGATTTTCTCTAACCTTCTCTCCTGGAGTGGTCTCTGCCTTGGAGCTGCTGCTTCTGGATGCTGTGCGTGTCCAGGGATGATCAGCTGGCAGGATTCCCAGATGCAGGAGAAGGATCTGTCCGTGCAGCTTCCAACACGGTCTCACTGCTAGCAGGCTGTGTTTGCAGGTTTGCAGACAGTCTGAGGGTCTGCTGGCTCTGGACCTTTCCAGACTTAGCTGATAAGCAGTATATGCCGGGCAAGCAGGGTCTGCCGTGCTGCAGGGAGACTTGAGCTCCATAGATAAATGCAGGATAGCAAGCCAGTGTGTACAGCTGCTCTAGGCTTAGGCAGGGGGCTCTCGGCTCCCCATATAGGTACCAAATGCAGGCGTGCATGCGCTCTGCTTCTCAAAGGGTTTGCAGACAGCTTAACTGTGCCTTGAGATCAATGCAAGAGGACTGAGCCTCAGTAATGCCTGCAAGTGAGTAAAGCCTGATCCTGTATCTAGGCCATGCAAGCAGGTCAGGGCAGCAGGGTGCTGCTATCAGAGCTGAGTCTGAATGCTCTAAACTAATGAACAGTTTAAACCTCTGACCACGTGGTGCTGCTATGCACCCCTCTTTATAGACTCTGGGACGAGATTCGTGGCTCATCTGGACACCTAAAGTGACCAATCAGGCTGGCAGTAAGCCAAACCTTACCCCAATAGGCAGCAGATGTTTGCCTGGACCTCCCAATAGGGGATTACCTGGGTGGACCCCGGGGTACACGGACTGAGCGTGTGTGTGATACACAATCTGTTTACTGCCTCGTGGGTCCTGGCAGAAAAACATGTCCAGGCATGTAGAGGCATAGAGAGGCCTCAGTTTTGGGGCTGCTGCCCCTCCACCACAGTTACTACTGTGGAAATTACTGTGAGGAATCAGTGTATGCTCTGATGTGTTCACAGGATCACTGGATGTCTGGGATTGAAGGGAGCCAAAGAGATCGTCAAGGCCACCCCCCCTGCCAGGGCAGGACCATACAATCTAGGTCAGGTCACAGAGGAACACATCCAGAGAAGGAGACTCCACAACCTCTCTGAGGAGCCTGTTCCAGTGCTCTATGACCCTTACAGTAAAGAATTCCCCCCTTGCGTTAAGGTGGAACCTCCTGTGCTGCAGCTTACATCCATTGCCGCGTGTCCTATCCCAGGGAGCAAGTGGGCAGAGCCTGTCCCCTCCTCCTCACCCCCAGCCTTCAGATATTTATAAACATTTATTAAATCCCCCCTCTCAGTCTTGTCTTCCCCAGACTAAAAAGTCCCAGGTCCCTCAGCCTCTCCTCACCAGGCAGTGCTCCAGTCCCCTGATCATCCTCGTGGCCCTCCACTGGACCTTGTTGATCAGATCCCTGTCCCTCTTAAACTGAGGAGCCCAAAACTGAACACAGTACTCAAGATGGGGTCTCACCAGGGCAGAGTAGAGGGGGAGGAGAACCTCCCTTGAGGAATAGCATTTTCTTTATTTTCCCATCTTCACAGGTTCCCCAATATTCATCGTTATTTCCTCTTTTAAAAGCTAGAATCGTGTTTTGGGTTGAAACAGGAATGTGCTTCAGAAAGTGCTGCAAAATGCAGACTAAAAGTAAGTGCTCTTTGAAGAGCATTACTGATTAGTCTGATATAGATTTCTTTATATTGTCAGAATGTGATTTTCAGACTTCTAAGATTATTTAATACCATTCAAATGTCAAGATAATCTTTGAGAGGTACATTCTTTCGGTCTTGATGCAAAAAACTGTGATGGTAAATCCATTGTAGACATTGAGGCCTCAGTAGGTAGCATGGCTTTATACTAGCACCAAGACGACAAATAATTATTTGAAATAGTTTTAGCTGTAAGACAGTGAAAGTATATTTAGCCCATTGACTTGTCTGTGCTGTGAAGATAGGTAATTTTCCACCTCTTGTCATTTGAAAAGCACTTAAATGAGTTTGAGTCATTAATCTAGTTTAAAGCCTGACTAAATGTCCTGGGTTGAGACAGCTGAACTTAGTAATGTTTAACTGGAGCAGCATGTTGAATGCCCAAAACACAAAATGTAGCAGTGAACAAGGACTAAAGTTTCAGCTTCCCTAAAAAGAAAAGTAAACTCACCAGTGGTGATACAATATACTGAGAAGGGTGGGGAAGAGTTGTCTTTCGATCCCTGATCACGCAAAGGTTAATGCTGAACGTTATGCAGTGCAGTTCATAAGGAACCAACTGTGTAGAAATTTTGTGTAAAAATTAAGTTCACATTTAATAAGGTAAAAATACTGTGACCTGTAATACTTTTTCATCTATTAGAGTGAATTTGTTCTGCATTCTGTGCATTGTGTAAGTCTTGATTTACCTTTTTTTTATTATTTTTTTAAATTTGTTTACTCTTTACTATGTTAGATCAGATTTTTTTTGAATTATAATGATTCTCAAATTAGAGTTTATCTAAACAGAGTAAAAACTACTTTTTGACAGGTTGTGCAAAGTAAATCTTAGTACAAATAATGTAACAAGGAAGAATACACACCAGCTAAATAATTGATGGTATGATTGTGAAACCTCTCTTGTTCCACAGGAGTAATCCTATAGTTTCAGAATGCTCTCTAGTAGAAGTAATAGAATTCAAGTAATTCTAAACTTCGTAATCTTGCCCTCAAGGATCATGTTTTCAGTATTATTTACTAGAAGCATGTACCGTGGGAAGATATTTGTGAAGTCTATGACAAGGTAACAGCTGAAGTTAAAAGGTCAACGAATTCCTCAGTTTAGTATGGATAATGCCTGTGTTTGCAGACAGTGCAATTGTCTCAGAGTTACAAAGGTTAGACAGCTGCTCTCCTTCAGCCTGAAGGTTTGTATTTTTCAGAGCAGTTCCACCTACAAGCATGAAAAAAACATCTCACGGACAGCTTTGGACATACTGACAATTTTTAAACCCAGGAGTTGTATTATATACATTTTATCTTTGCTTTGTACCATGAGCTCTCTGTACTTGACCTGTTTTATAGATAGATATGCAGGAATCAAGCATAATTCCTGAAAAGTCTCTTACACATTGAATTCTCAGTAGGAGCCGTGGATATCTTGAAAGACTCTGTTCATGGACGTAAAAGCTTTGAACAGTGTGAAGTTCTGCAGCAAGAATTACTTTACTGTGTGACATTTCTTTCTGAATGTAATGAAACACTGATCAAATAGGTGATAAAATAGATAATTGTTTTCATGGAGAAAATGGTTAATCGTTTTGTGGTTTTTTTTTTTCACTCACTTTTTCATTGCTTGACTGTTCCCTTTGTGACATTCATTAGAGCTGGGTGGATTTTTTTATTACAAATAATTAAGATCAGCTAATTTTGTCATCCTGACATAAGAAAAATCAAGGAATGCTGGTAAAAAGGTCTCGTAGACCAGATGCTGATTTTGAGGGTGTCTGTGACAAACCGTGAAATACCAAACTCTGTAAAGATGTTTGTTTATAGTAATCAGTTGATAATCTGCAAACCTAAACAAGGGCTATTGTAGGAGTGTCTGCAGCTACTCGTTGGAGATCTGTGGTAAGCAATCTTGTAAAGACCCAGGCCTGCAGTGACTAAGGAAAGCATGAAGGAGATAAAGGAGAAGCAGGGATATCCTGACATCAGCAACAAAGAAGGGTCTGCTTGACCAGAGATGAGAAATACCCTGGAAGGGTGACTGTGCAACATGTTCATTGCAGATAACCATTCCAGACCACCAGGGTTGGAATTGTTGGAATTGGGGTGGAGAATGGGGAAATACGTTAATGAACTCCAAGAAATAATTGTAATAACCTTACCTCCTATTATGAATATGCATGCTCTTGTGACATAAACTGTGGCTTGTGCCAGCATGGGGTGTGCGGGATTGATGGAGCAATCCTGCCTGCACCCAGCACTGTAATAAAGCACACCTACTTCATAACTCTGCATGGGTTTTGGGGTTCATCTTGCAGATCAATCCCACCAGTCTTTGCTCGTAGAAATTCTAAGAGACACTGATAGATTCCTTGGTTATACTTCCAACTTACTTAATATGTTGTATTTGTGGATAATTTTTATTATTTAATTCGACACTATGAAGTTTATTTCATGGTTAGCCCTTCTGTTCACAGAATTTATAGTAAGGTGACTCAGAATCCTGAAGTCTTTCTGAATCATTGTTAATATTTTTTTGTCTGTGGAGAACAAGATTAAGACCACCTGACTGCCTACATAGTCAGAATCTGTGCGGGACCTCAAGGGTATTTTGATTACAAATTTGGCACAAATGTCACAATAATATGTTTTAGTATACACATGACTTCTGTTTTACTGATCATTTATGACTAAATACTCATTTCCTGTCACTCAAAAATAGTCAAAGCAGGATTTTTCAAAACATGGCTGATCTTATGTATTATTGATGCCAATATTAATGTAATATGTGCTACAGAGTTTATCCAGCCACCATTGACCAGATTTGTCTGGTCCACATAAACCTTACAAAGATAATTTTAAGCAAGGTGACATTTTAATTACATGTGTAATTACACAAATATCCTTTGTATCTTTTGTACAGAAATTTTAGGAAGTAACATTATTAAATAGTGAGTACAAATGAAAAGAACCTTGCTGAAAGAACTCATTCCATTTAAACATCCTTGCTGTAGTGCTTTTTGGTGTTCAGAACACAGCTTTGGTCTTGTGTTTTGTTCAAAAATTATTCAGATCCTTACAATATAAATGTGCTCCTTAGTTCTTGTCAGCACTATGTGATATGAGCCTCTGCATAGCAGAGCAATTTGTAGTGCCAGAGCCTCTCAAAAATGCATCTTTCACTGGAATCTGCACCTTGTGCTTTACTTAACTAGTCTCTGATGTAAGAGAAATAAACCACTTTAAGCTGTCATAGGCTAACCAGGTAAGATAACTAGAAATTGTGCAGAAACAAATTAAAAGTAAAGGTCAGGCTGTACAAAGATTACAATAGCATTAAAATGTACCACAGTGATTCTCTGTGATGAGAAAACAGGAATCATGGGATGAAGACAAGCAGTAAAAAGAATCTCAGGAGAATACACAAATGTTTAAGAGCATTTCATGATCTGTGACATGTCAAATGGTGGTTTATGAGATGACTGCAAACATCCAAACCTTCACCCTTCCTGCCAATTCGTGCTTATTTCCAAATCAATTGAGAGAGCAAAGAAAGTGGAAGTAACTGTCAGCTTCTAAATAAATTATTTGTTGGTTGAAAATAAAAACAGTTGTGGCAACATCACAGTATTTTCTTAAAAGAAGGTACTTGTTGCTCCAACTGAAAAAGGTTGGTAAAGCCTGACTAGAAAATTATGAAAAGAGAATTAAAAATAGATGATAATTACATTTTCTGACCTGCTTATAGCTGTGACCTGTACATGTTTCAATCTCGTTTCTGAAGCTCACAAGATAAACACAAGATTGGAAGGGTTGAGAAGCATTGACTGGATTGAGTAGGTTGACTGTGAATGTTTTATGTGTTTTAGAGTCACAATTTTTTTTTTCTTTTTATGTCCCTGTAGGGATGCCCTCTGCTTCTTTATTTGTTTATTTGCTTTTAGCATTACTCATTCATTTCACCTCTGGAGAAACAGAAGTGAAGTTCAGTGGACAAACAGAATTTATAGTTAATGAAACAAGCACAACTGTGATACGTCTTGTAATTGAAAGGACAGGGAAGCCTGCTAACATCACAGCCATTGTGTCGGTAAGAGACTTCTCCTAGTCATATTCTCACCTAATATCTCCCTGAATCAAATCATGTTTTTTATCTGGCCAGTGAAAGTTAAAACCTCTCTAAGTGTGCAGTGCCATATATGCATGGAGTAGAATGCTATGTAGTATGAGTAGCATGTGAGAGAACACCAGTGTACCAGAAAAAGCATACTACTTAGGAATTTCTGGTCTCTAGATAGAAGAAATTGTCTGTTTCTGCACAGTATTTTATTCCTCTATACTTAAATGTGAAAAATATGTCTTAGAAATTGCAAAGAATAGAAATTGATCCGTAAGGATTTCACACTTTGTTAACATCTGCAGGGAAAACCTTGAGAAAGTGTGATTGAGCTTTGGAAGTAGTGCTCCTGACTGGTGCAATAAGCAGAGTAGCTTAATTTCCTTATCAAAGACCTGAAATTTCAAGGTTTGTTTCTGATACAGATATTTTTGACTAGCTCTTTCAGGAAGATGTTTATAAAAGTCTGTTTTCTGGCAGCTTTTTGTTTAGTCTGGTGTTGGCTTAGAAACATGAAAAGTAATTGCTTATATATCCAGTGATAGAGCAGAGACATAAAATGCCTTCTATACTTTGTTTCCTCATCACTGAATTTCTGCCTTCACTGTTCTCAAATGAAGATTAGCTTTTTTCACAGATAGCCTTTATCACTTTTTTGTTCTAGCCATTAGTGCCTATAGTTTCAGGTGTAGCAGCTATGTTGGTTCAGTTGCTTCTCTCAAATCAGTTTAACCTTGACACTGAACACTGTACACTTAACCTGGACCCATTGCTCCCTTGACACTACTGCCCTTGTAGTCTCTCCTCTAACCATATTATATACAGTAGAATCATGGAATCATTGAACTGTTGAGGTTGGAAGAGACCTTTGAGATAAAAAATCCAGCTGTTTGCCTATAGCACCCAAACCCAGCACTACTAATGTGAACAAGTGGGATTTTCTTTTGTCAACTGAAATGAGAGCAAGGCTGTTCATTATGTAAGACTTCATCTTGCCAACATTGCCAGTGAAAATATTAATCTAGATTAAGGCCTAGGTTCTGTCTAGTCCCTAGATTGAGACAAGGAGGCAGAGGGCAGTTACATTTTAAGATAAGTTTGAGTATTATGAGGTGTAAACACCTGTGCTAGAAATAGCTTATCCATTAATAAACTGTTCATAAGATGCATTATACAAAAGTTACCCAGTTGCAAGAAAGTCATAAATGGTTCTGAATGCAGTTTACTGTAAGTTTTGATCTGTTTTGATTTCCCTGGTTGCTCAGCATAGGTAGGAGGAGCTACTATCTCCATCTTCTGTGTAGCAATTAAGTGTATGAAAGCAGGGGAAATTTGGGGAAGAACTATACAGAAGAGCGCATGAAGACTGTTAAATGAGTCAAGAACAATATTAGAGAGGATACTGGGATGGGGGGAAAGAGGAAGCATTCAGTTGTGTGTTTATTGCAGATTGATGGAGAAAACACGGGGGACTTTTTTGACACGTATGCAGCTGCATTCATACCCGACACAGAAACAAACCGAACAGTGTATATCTCTGTCTGTGATGATGATCTTCCAGAGGCTGATGAGACATTCACGTTTTACTTGACACTACCAGTAAGTATCAATTTTTCAATTTTTCTGTTCTCCAGAAAACAGTAGGTAGTTTGACATTAAATGAGCACTGTTCCACAGATACTGCTTGCAGGTCTGACTCCTAGTAAGAGCTAAAATCTAGAGACTAGCTAGGATGGTCCTTACTGGTCTTTAGAAGAGGGTTTTGCCATACCTGTCGGTGCTTCTGTGTGATAGAATCATACAATAGTTTGGCTTGGAAGGGACTTCTAAAGGTCTTCTAGTCCAACTCCCTTGCAGTCAGCAGGGATGTCTTCCAGACCAGGTTGTTCAGAGCTCTGTCTGGTCTGACTTAGAACGTTGCGAGGGATGTGGCTTCTGTTGCTATGTAGTGTAGGTTTAGTCTGAAACTTCAGTGGGTACTTCATTCAGCAGTGGACAGTTAGAGGTGTACTAGAGCCCAGAAGAGTTAGAATATGAAGAGCTTTAGCCTTTCCTGTTTTCCTGCTAAAAGATGGGGTGAAAGTAGCAAAAGGAACGTGATGATGTCTAGTCCTCCAGAAGCAGAAGTTAAACAAGATTTACCTAAATGCATCAGGAATGGTGTGGTCAGGAGGAGCAGGGAGGTCATTCTGCCCCTGTACTCTGCACTGGTTAGACCACACCTTGAGTACTGTGTTCAGTTCTGGGCCCCCCAGATTAGGAAGGACATTGAGATGCTTGAGCGTGTCCAGAGAAGGGCGACGAGGCTGGTGAGAGGCCTTGAGCACAGCCCTATGAGGAGAGGCTGAGGGAGCTGGGATTGTTTAGCCTGGAGAAGAGGAGGCTCAGGGGTGACCTTATTGCTGTCTACAACTACCTGAAGGGTGGTTGTGACCAGGAGGAGGTTGCTCTCTTCTCTCAGGTGGCCAGCACCAGAAGGAGAGGACACAGCCTCAGGCTGCGCCAGGGGAAATTTAGGCTCGAGGTGAGGAGAAAGTTCTTCACTGAGAGAGTCATTGGACACTGGAATGGGCTGCCCGGGGAGGTGGTGGAGTCGCTGTCCCTGGAGCTGTTCAAGGCAGGATTGGACGTGGCACTTGGTGCCATGGTCTAGCCTTGAGCTCTGTGGTGGAGGGTTGGACTTGATGATCTGTGAGGTCTCTTCCAACCCTGATGATACTGTGATACTGTAAAAAACAACAATTTTTTACATACTGATCAATGAATCTTTGTACTGTTCCGTCTGACAGAAGTCATGCTACAAGAAGAGGATTCTCATTCAGTTTTTTTTTAGGTGACAATTCATGACTCAGTTTGCTTTCAGTTCAGTAAAGATAAATTATGTTGTGTTGATAATTAATTATATGTCCCAGGAGATGGTTTTAGTGAATATAAAAATGCATGTTTTCCCTTCCCTTTTTCCTTTGATTTATAAACATAGCTAATTTTTACAACATTGTAAAGATCTGCTTCCCACAGCAGATATCTCAGTATAATAGAATCACAGAATAATAGAATCAACCAGGTTGGAAGAGACCTCCAAGTTCATCCAGTCCAACTTATCCCTCAGCCCTATCTAGTCAACTAGACCATAGCACTAAGTGCCTCATCCAGTCTTCTTTTGAACACCTCCAGGACAGTGACTCCACCACCTCCCTGGGCAGCCCATTCCAATAGCTTCAAAGTTTCAGTTTTATACAAATGTGTGGGAGAAGTAAGAAACATTTTAGAGTTTGTGGCAGTTCTGTATTCTTCATTCCTAGTTTCTTAGTGCTACAGTCTCATTAGCAGACTGCCAAACAGTTATTAATTTTGTACTAAGTTTGTTTCAAGCACCTTGTTATTGACTGCACAGAGTGTTTTTTCCTCAATAATTCAGAGTTATTTTGGTGCATCCTGTCACTTGAAAAAAACTGCATTGTAAAAGATAATAAAAAGACATAAATGTGTTGCGGGTTCCTATTTTCTCTTAAAAGACAGTAAAATCAAAATGTGTGTTGTTTGCCCAGCACCATACCAAATGGCTTTTTTTCTTTGTTCCTTTTGTTAATTTTAGAAACCATCTCCAGGGATAAAGCTTGGCTCCCCCAAGTCTGTCACTGTAACAATCTTGTCAAATGACAACGCCTTTGGAATAATTTCTTTTAACATGGTATGGCTTTTTATATGGTAACTATGAAAGCTTTAGGAAACATACAGGTGAAATTGTCAAAGATGCTGGTTAGTTGCTCAGCTGAATCCCCTGAAAACTGATTCTGAGTTTCATCTTTGAAAATATCTCTAGTGGTAATTCAAACATATGCATGCAATTTATACATAATATATACAGCTTTGTATATGCTTTTCAGTGTTGGGACATAGCCTGAAACCCTCACAGTTGTGTGAATAGCTACGTTGATTATCTTCAATGCAATTAAAAAGTTACAATATCCTACTGCCCCTTGTCTGTAAGATGTAAGAAGTGAAGAGTCATAAGCATAAAAAAGTTAAAGATGAGATTTGGAGATCCTGAGAATATATGCATTTCCCCATCTTCAGCGAGGAGTTTTATGTCTACCTCTCAAGCTGAGGCAACAGCACTGTGGTATATATTCACTGTATAACACCTGAGATAGGACACTGATGTGACTCTAGTAGTGTGGAGAATACCTGCAATAAATCAGAGTTTGTTTTAGACACTGTGCTTTATTGCCAGCATTATGGTGATGTAGTCTCCGTAGAGGATTCCCTGAAAAAGCACAAATACACGAGAAATTTTTAGCACCACATTACTGAGCCATGCTGTCTTGTGAACTGATGTAATTCCTGGAAATCTTTCAGCTGCAACAGTTTGAGAAACAGGGCCTATTTATAACTAGTTATCTAAGAAATGACCTCTCAACAGAGAAAACCTATTTTAAACGGGATTAGGAGCTCCTATAAATACCAGTGCTAATATGCTAATGTTGTGTGCATATTGACTATGTTAATTTACCAAAAAAAAAAAACCCAAAACCAAAAGTAACACTCAACTTTCCCAATTTATGAGATTTTTTTTTTTTAAAAAACCCTGAAATCTTCCTAGGTTTTTATTAGCTAAACTAATTGGTTGCTAGGAAATATATGCCATCAGTGGACTGGTTCGCAGATTGGATTAATTTGTCTGTGGGAGTTTGGTTATTTCTATGGCAACAGTTTTTTCCTTCTGCTGTGATACTTGATCTGTGCCTGACTGCCTGTCCCTTTTCTTCCTCATTAGTCTGCCTTAATCACAGTGAATGAACCCAGGGGCAGAAATGAATTTGTTCCTCTCATTCTAATAAGGGAGAGGGGAACCTACGGGATGGTCATCGTGACTTTTGAGGTGAGTTTATCAAAAAGGCTTCATCCCATTGTCTGTTGGACGAAACTGTGAGGCCATATTCATAACTTGCCAGAGTGTTTGTGAAAGTTAAGAAGAGGTAAAATACCTCTGTCTGCATTTGCTTCATAAGAAGTAAAGATACCACCTGTCAAATGGAAAATATCATTATTATTTGGCTGTTTAATTTGAAGAACAAGTGAGAGCTATTAGAGAAAACTAAGCATTCCCTGTCATGTAGGAAGAAATTTGATGCAGCATTAGTTGGTGTTACTAGGAAACAATGTGTATTAAGTGTATAAGAAATACTTTAATAGTTCTTTAAAAATGCATCTGTATTCTACAGATAAATACCTGAATCTTTTAATACTTTTGCCAGATTAGAACACATAAGCACACGAGTTTAGTATTTATTGAAATTTATTGCAATCCACAGCCTGAATTCCCAGAAGCTTAAACCTTTCAAAATAATGATTCATGTTAAATATTTAGGCTATTATTCGTGTGCTTCATTTTAATGTGATATAGTTATTGCTTTTATCATATTGTTGTTGTTTTGTTTTTCTTACCTTGCTCTGATTCTGCTCCATACTTGAAAATGACACATAAATTCTTTCAGTTGGATGTTTATTTATGAGTTGTCAGGTCTTACACATCGTCAGAGTTTTAATCTAGACCTCTAAATCTCTAAAGATTTCTGCTGGATTGTATTGCATGCTAAATACAGCATGCATAGTTCAGGATGAAATTCTCTCTGTAATTTGTTGGTTTAAGGTCCAATAAATTTTACTGTTTTCATGATGCATTTCACAGTGTATTTTATATACATATGTTGAAAAAAAAATACAAGATTTTCTAAAAAAATCCTAACAAACCAGATGTATTCCCTCTAAGAGTCTTCCTAATCTCTTAGGTTTCATATTACAAGACAGAAAAGGCACAAAACGAGTAACTCCTATTATTTTGTCTTGGAACTTACTGTGAAATACTAGTGATTTAAATTAGGATGAATATCGCTATATAGTTGTCTTGGTTCTAATTTAAATTCCCAGAGACTCAAACATATTTGTTAGAACCAATAACAATTTTATGGAGTGCCCTTCCCTCTTCCCTCTTCTTTCCCAAAAGAAAGGAAATTAGATGTAGAGAGAGGAGAGGTGAGCACACTCAAATAAACAATCTCACTCTGATTTGGAAGTTAAAAAGTAAAGTTTAACAATAAATTAAAAAGGTATCTGAGGTGGAGAAGTTACAAAGGTATAGGGAAGGGAAAACAAGATACAAAATGTGTAAATACAACCAGATTTTTGACGGTAATTGCTTTGTCTGCCTCGTGGGTGATGGCCACGTGGTAGAACAAAGAGGAACAGGATGGTGATGCTGGTAAGCAGGGAGGCAGGGAGGGCAGAGAGAGAGAGAACAGGAAGTCTCCCCTGCTTTTATGGATCTTTAGACAGGAGGGGGAAGTGAACTAACCATCATCTGTGAGTGTTCAGACTCACCCCTGGGGAGGGGTCAAGACCACCTAGGGTCAGGTTCAAGGTCACTCCCCCTGGAGGGTTAACCCTGTACAGTAGTACTGATGCGTATCCACTTATTTATAAGTAGATACTAAAGAGTCCTCACAGGTCTGTATGGAAGTAGTTTTCTTCCTCTTTTTATGGTAACACATAATTTCTTTAGAGTACTTTGACTTACTCCATCTGCCAAAGAAAGAGCAGATTTTCACAACAGAACGTGTGTGCCTGTGAATAGGAGAAGACTGTACAGATACTTGTTATGTATGTCACACTCTGTATATTGACTGTTGTACTGTATTTGTATTGCTCTTTCATATATTTCTTATGGTGAAAATTAATTCTTTGCAGATAGAAGATGGACCAAACCCAGCTGGAGAAGACTTCAGTCCAGCTAGGGGAAACATTACATTTACCCCTGGGAGATCAGTGCTGATTTATAATTTAACAGTGCTGGATGATCAGGTAAGAGCAAAATGATTTCATTTTTAGATTTGGATATGTAGGATAGCTGCTGCTCTGGAAAGACTTAGAGTAATAAATGAAAAAAAAATGGTTTAAATAAGATTAGAAGTGCTTCTACTTAATAACATTGTCTTAAAATTTGACTCTATGGGCTCTCATTTTTACTTACAGTGCTATCTGTGTAATTCTCATCAGTGAGTATTTTTATTTCTTAAACATATCCTTAAACATATGACTAAACCTTCAAGGTGCTATTGCAGTAATGTATAAATAATCAGTAAAGCATTATATTTTTTTCACATGGAATATTAAGGTCCTTGTATGGCCAAGGGTGATGTTCTTGAACTAGATGCAGGTTTATCTACTAGACTATCCTTTCTGTATTTAAATTCTCTCTATTTATTTTTAAATATGCTCTCCTTTTCAATACTAGTCAGCCTTGGAAATTCAGTCTATGTCTGCCTAATGAGCTGAGTCTCTCTTTTTTTGTCTTTATTAGTTGTTTAGACAAAAGGAACCTAATACTAATGTTGCTTACATTACGCATTTTTCATCCCATCCTCAGTGGTGCCTGTGCAGCTCCACGGCCTTCAGTTAACACTGCAGGAGAATCCAGTTTATTCTTTGTTAACTTGATTTTCATTCATGTGAGCAGCAGACATGTTGCTTGCCACTAAAGAAAGAATACAACATGTTGATTATTCACAGGGAAAATATAGACTTAAAAAAAAGTGTGGTTTTGTATATATATGTTTCAAAAAACATGTATTTAAAAACACTAAAAAAAAGATGAGACTCCTAAAAGAAACAATCTTAAGAAGGGTATAAACACTTAGTGATAATTACAGATTTTCAATCTGTGAAAAAAAAATCGTATGTTGTGAGCCTTTCAGAGAAAACAAAAAGTTCTTCATCTTTTGAGCTTGTGGTTTTCATTTCTCTTTTCTGGTTTGTTTTTTAAAAACTATAATGGAGATGAGAGGGAAAATGGACAGATGAAATAAGTAAATGAGAGGCCTGGAACACAGCCCTGTGAGGAAAGGCTGAGGGAGCTGGGGTTGTTTAGCCTGGAGAAGAGGAGGCTTAGGGGTGACCTCATTGCTGTCTACAACTACCTGAAGGGAGGTTGTAGCCAGGTGGGATTTGGTCTCTTCTCTCAGGTAACCAGCAACAGAACAAGGGGGCAGAGTCTCAAATTGTACCAGGGGAGCTCTAGGCTGGATGTTAGAAGGAAGTTCTTGACCGAGAGAGTGATCTTCTATTGGAATGGGAGGTGGTGCAGTTGCTGTCCCTGGAGGTGTTCAGGAAAAGCCTGGATGAGGCACTTAGTGTCATGGTCTAGTTGATTGGCTAGGGCTGGGTGCTAGGTTGGACTGGCTGATCTTGGAGGTCTCTTCCAACCTGGTTAATTTTATGATTCTCTGAAATAACAAAAAGGAGGTTCGCAAGAATGTATTGATAGCCAAAAAGTATCTACCTCAGAAGTGAGCAACTTCAAAGTATTTTTTTTTCATATTTCTATTATTTATAAGAAATGACTTTCCACATCAGTGCTGTTACTTTTAATGTAGAGAGAGTGTGCCAGACTGGTGTATAGAAACATCTCTGAGTTGTAGGTGGTATTTCTGTCACTTAGACAGAAGTTACTAGACTTTTGAGGAGGTTGGGATTGTTTTTATTTTGTCTATGAGAAATTCTCAAAACTTGTTTCTGAATCATAGAATCATAGAATCAACCAGGTTGGAAGAGACCTCCAAGATCATCCAGTCCAACCTATCACCCAGCCCTATCCAGTGAACTAGACCATGGCACTAAGTGCCTCGTCCAGTCTTTTCTTGAAGACCCCCAGGGATGGTGCCTCCACCACCCCCCTGGGCAGCCCATTCCAATGGGAAATCACTCTCTCTGTGAAGAACTTCTTCCTAATATCCAGCCTATACCTACCCTGGCACAACTTGAGACTGTGTCGCCTTGTTCTATTGCTGGTTGCCTGGGAGAACATTTGATCTACACAAGGACAATTGGTCTACTAAATGAAAGTCCACAGACATAAGTGAAGTGTTAATTTTGCATACAAACAACTTTATTGGTGTTGATATTGATGGAATCCACAATGATTCAGTATTACTCGCAGAACTTAGTTTGAGCTCTCAGAATCTGACGTTAGGAAAAACATCCAAACAAGTGTTTTTTTTCCCACAGAGAGGGGACTGCAGATCTGATCTCAACAGCATTACATTTATCATGATTTTATTCTATACATTTGAGTTTTTAGTGAGGAATAATGGAAACTTTGTTAAGAGAAAATGGAAGAGGCAAGGCTGCACCAGAAACTCCTTACTCTGTTTGTCTTTCAAGTTTGACTTTTTTTCTTGATGCCATTAAGAACCTCAGAATGTCCCATTTAGGTGAAATACTAAGATGTAAACTTACAGCAGTGGGTAGATACATTGTAGCTGTCTCTTAAATGTATCATTTTATGGTGCAAAATAGTGTATTAATTAGTGAACTAAATGAAACATAAGTTGGTATCTACTGGTGGCTGAAAGCTTCCAGATCTCACATTGCCAAAGAACGTCCTACATGAGTCAACAACATTGTGAAAGTTCGTAAGTGCCGCAAGCCAAACAAGGGACAGAATTGGCATCAGCTGTAAAGGCAGCTGCATGCCCACTCTTTTAGCCCTAGATCTGAGGGTGGCCAATTAACAAATGAATGTGAAAGAGAAGAACTATTGGACAGCAAGGTTTTCAGAACTTTCTTAGCTCGGTAAACAAAAGTGCATTAAAAGGATTTGTCAACTTTCTAACAGAGTATTACCATTAGCCAAAAATAAGCAATTTTGCCTGTAGCTCCTCCCAGGAGCAAATAATATTAGTCTCCAGTAGTGCATAGCAAGGCTGAGAATGCACAGGTCATAACTTGTATTTTTTGGAAGATTTTCCTTTTTTCCCCTATATGTATTATTAAAATAATAGTATTTTTTCACTGGAATAATTTAAGCAAATCAAGATTTGAGGAATAAAATGTAATAATAAAAAGGGAAAAAAATCTCACCCTTATGTTCTGTAATTGGTGATTTACAGCTCATTCATTATTGTTTGCTGCATCAGGGATTGGAGCAGAAATAGCTATAAGTAAAATTAGGTTTTAAACAACCCTTTGGTAAGAGTAGTAAAGCCTCATTAATTGCTAAGCATCAGAAAGCACTTTCTCAACTCTGTGATGAAATTTTTCTTTGGGGATATGATTGTGTCTGAACATAGAAAGTATTCCTTTCCTACGTATGTGGGAACAAATGGGCCAAGATAGGTTGTGTCCTTAAGTTGACCCAGTATTCTCTTATGCATGCATAGAGGTAAATCAGTATTGACATCAGAGAATTAAGATATATACAATCTAAATAACTAGGAGGAACATTTATTTCCAGATAGAGATGGCTTTTTAGGGTAGAGTTTGATTTTCTCATAGTCTCAAGTTGGAAAGAACTTTTTTTTTCAGATTCTTGCTTAATTTTTAGTGTGCTTTTTTTCTTTGTTAACTTTTCACTCATATTCATATTACCAGAGTACAGAACTGCATTTAAAAAAAATGGAAGCATTTCATATGGAGAAGAGATTTTTAACCCAATTTAAAGCAAGATTTCTCTCCTGCTTATTTCATTATGAACTGTCAAGTTTGTATGTTGCTGTATATATTAATTAGTGATGGACAGAATAACAGCAACACAACATTCAAAGCTGAAGCTGAAAGCCAAGGGCAAAACACTGTTTATTGCTATATCCATAGTATTTTTATATCCCATACTACAACTTGCAGTAATTCTACAAGTTATAGAACACAGTAATTGGATAAAATATTGTTCCAGACATTCTTATTGGATAACAGGGAGTAATAGCGAGATGTTAGCTATTTTAACACAGACTTCTTTCAGTTCTTTTTTCTAAGTTATGTCACTTCCATGCAAATCATAGAATCATAGAGCAACCAGATTGGAAGAGACCTCAAAGATCATCCAGTCCAACCCATCCCCCAGCCCTATCCAGCCAACTAGACCATGGCACTAAGTGCCTCATCCAGTCTTTTCTTGAACACCTCCAGGGAAGGTGACTCCACCACCTTCCTGGGCAGCCCATTCCAAGTGTTACACAAGATGAGAATACCAATTTACTATGTTTCTATCCAAGATCTTACTGCATCAAGGATACACAGGGAAGCGCTCCAAAGATACATCATTCATCATGTTTCACTTACTCCCTTTTTTGGTTCCCACATTTGTACAATTTCCCTTTCCTGCGAAATATATAGACCAGCATTCTCAGTCAGAACATTCTGCAAGTATTTGAAATGTGACTTACACCCAGATGCCTATATAATACAATGTTCTTCCTCTTAGGTACCTGAAAATGATGAACTGTTTGTTGTTTATCTGAGGAGCGTGGAAGGAGGGGCCGAAATCAATGCCACAAGAAACTCTGTTCAGATTAATATTAGGAAAAATGACAGTCCTGTGCGTTTTGTTCAGAGTGCTTACATGGTGCCTGAGGAAGTTGGTGTGCTAACAATTCAGGTGGTTCGTGGTAAGGATGTCAGCGGAAAATTAATTGGCCCTGATGAATGTGAAGTCTCTGTCAATTACGCCATCATAACCGGGGATACAACAGCACATGCACAGCTTAATGTAGACTTCCTAGATCTACAGCCAAATGCAACTATTGTTTTCCCACCTCTAGTTCATGAAACTTACATAAAATTTAAGATACTTGATGATGCCATACCAGAAATTGCTGAGACCTTTCAGATTATTCTTCTTAAGGACACTCTGCAAGGAGATGCTGTTTTGGTTAATCCATCTGTTGTTCATGTCACCATCCAACCGAATGATAAACCCTACGGAGTACTATCAATCAACAGTATCCTGTTTGCTCAGACTGTTATCATTGATGAAGACCAAATTTCAAGGTACTGCAGATCTTCAGATTTAGTATCTAGTCAGTCTGTGAGATTTGCTTAGCATCATTAAGCATCCTTACGTTTTCACCGAAGATAATTATAAAGTCACTATTGAAAAGATAATGTAGAAATCAGTGTGCTATTATTGTCAGCTGTATCTACAAAGATCTTAAAGGAGTGAAAATGTCTCCATGTCCTTACATGGGAAGTATGTAATACAAAAAACAACCTTTGTATTTCAGTACAGAGACAAATAATTTGTTCAGGTTCATATTTAAATTATCACTCCTGGCAGCTGTATTTTGATGTAGTACGTAAAATTATGCAGAAAATTAATAAAGTTTTTTCTGAAATTTGACATGTATTTCTTCAGACAAATGTGAAACAGTTGTCTCTGCTTCTGAAGTGTCTTTGCTGTAAGCAAAGTAAGTTCTAACAGGCTAAGTCCTAATTCTAAAAGAAGGCCACTCAGGAGGACTACAGACTCCCTGTGAGGCTATGCAGAGAGAAAATTAGAAAGGCCAAAGCCCAGCTGGAAATTAATCTATGATTCTATTAAATGTCTTTACAGACATTACAGAAGGCTCATGAGTAAGCACTCTAAGAAGAGTCTTATATGTGTGTTCTGATTTCACAAGCTGCAAGCCCTGACTGAAATGTCAGCATTTAACATTTATTCCACTTAAGACAAAGTATATCTTTCAGAGAACTGATAATTAATAAAGCCTTAATGATAGTTTTACATTGTGGGGTTTTATTTTCTTTCAAAACTATAGGTTTGAAGGGATCACAATTGTGAGAAATGGTGGAACACATGGAAATGTTTCTGTTACTTGGGTTATAATCAGAAATAGCAGTGATCCCTCACCTGTGACTGCAGACCTCACTCCAGAGACTGGGGAGATATTTTTTGATCAAGGAGAGATGCTGGTAACACTTCCTCTGGACATTATTGATGATGATGTACCGGAAGAGGCAGAGCCATATCTCCTGAAACTCTTGGCTCATACGATACAGGGAGGTGCAGAAGTCAGTGAACCGTCAGAGGTAAGTTTGCCTTTGGGATTCTTTTGCAGAGTGTAATAATAGGTAATGATTAAGCACTTAGACAGTGCTGATTGTGTGGCTAAAATGTCTTGAAAAGTTAAACTAATTAATCCTTAATATTATCTGGTGTATACCCATATCCAAAGTATTTGGTTTAGTGTAGTATATAAAGCTAGACTTTTAAAATGTGGTAGTATTCATCTTAGATTATTCCCAATTTACATATCATTGTGTAAGTGCTTCTCTCTAAGAGAAGGCTGGAAACATATTTCACCTGCTCATTTGCTGTCTTAACGATTATCGAAATGTTTTACACAGAGGAACAGCTCCAGAGGAGGAGTTGATGATTAAAACCTTGACCTCTGAACTGTTAAATAAAGAGTGGCTGGCGTTGCTGATGGTTTTGTGACTCAAGTGCCTACTTTGTCTTCCTCTAAAACAGTTGGAATGGACCTGGTGAATAAAACAGAATTTTTCACAATCTGAGCCATTTAAAAATTATTCACTTTGGCTGCTGAACCAAAAAATCAGTTATTCAGAGCTCCTTCTGGCACACGGATGATGCATAGTGGGAAAGTTGCCGCTGCCAGTGTTGTGGTGCCTGTGCACAAAGAATACTTTGGGGCTGTCAATCTGATTTCTTTCTTCTGTGCCAATTCACTAAGGAGAAAAATGTATGATGACAGAGAGGACATGCTTTTGTGGAAGCAAGAAAACAGTGTTATAGAGCAACTGTGGCATGGAGTAAGTGATGCTGTTTTCTGTTTTGCAGCTTCTGTTTTACATTCAGGATAGTGATGATGTTTATGGCCTGATAAAATTTCATCCTTTGGAGAATCAGAAGATTGAAAGCAATCCAACGGGACGCTTTTTATCCTTGAGTTTTGCAAGGGAGAGAGGAACAGTTGGAGATGTGCAGTTGGTTTATACTGCTCTGTATATTCCAGCTGGAGCTCTGGATCCTGCAAGAGCAAAAGATGGCATTCTAAATATGTCTGGAAGAAACATTCTCGTGTTTCCAGAAGGAAAAACACAATATATTTTAAATATACCAATAAGAAATGATGCATTTCTTCAAAATGGTGCTCATTTCCTTGTACAGGTATGTACTTTTGGGATGTTTTTTCAGCCTGCATAATAGAAAGGATATTCAGTAATGGCTCCATCCCTTTCAGTTTAATTAAAATTCTCCTACCTCTTATAAAAGAAAAAAAGGGATTAGCTCTGTAGCTAAGAACACTCTTACTTAGAGATAGCTTCCATAAATATGGCATTAAAATTTTTATTCCTAAATTCTTTACTGAAGGCACCATTAAAAAAAAAAAGTAATCCAGGTGTTAATGACAGAATTTAACAAAATGAGATCAATGTTGCAAAAGTTAGTCACCTTTTAAATTACGTTTCTCTGTCTACCCCTTGGCTTTAATTTTAACCACACTCAGATTCTTAAATTACAGACATTGCATGACAAACTATATAGAAATTACAAATAAGTAAATACACATTTAAAAAGTCAGTCTTACATTGTATTTCATTTATACCTAAATTTGGCCAGAGAACTTAAAAAGTACTTCTTTTTCCAGTTTTCCCTGTACATGCCCTTTTAAGTGTTTTCCTGTTTACTTTCTGTATGTGTGAGAAGGGAATTTCTGCTGTTGATAACTATAGTTAACTGGAAAAAAAGTCACTAAAATTGTATTTAGGACATAAAGTAGGATTTTCAACCAAAATATTTAAAGAAAGAATATCCACTTTCCAAGGCATTCAATTTTTACTGGAGAAACCAAATTTGCTTACATTTTAGAAAGTTACTGTTCAGATAAACTGCTGTGGAAGATCCTGGGCACTGTATTCAGTGTTTGTTGTACTTATTTTCTCATCTGCTGATAGGACAACCCCATAATCTCTGTTTCCTATGATTAACTATTGCCACTCTGGTCATCTGGGATCACAACATAGCCCAGGCAGAAATCTTGATACACAGATGAAAAGAATAAGTTAGTGTGTCCAAAACACAAGCCACAGAGGCATTTCTTAGTTCACCGATTCGCAGGTTGCATTGGGTTGGAAGAGGCCCTCAAAGCTCATCTTATCCAGTCACCTGCATTAAGTAGTGACACCTCCAACTAGATCAGGCTACCCAGGGTCACATCAAGTCTGATCTTGAATGTCTGTAGGGATGGGGCCTCAACCCTGGCAACCTGTTCCCATATGTTACCACTCTTACAATAAAGAACTTACTCCTAATGTTCAGCCTAAAATGTACCCTGCCACAGTTCGGAGCCATTGCCTGTCCTCCTATAACCACTCGTCCTTCTAAACTGTCCTCCCTCAGCCTTCCTCTGGGTCTCCTTTAGGTACTGAAATGTAGCTCTGAGGTCTCCCTGAAGCCTTGTCGTCTCCAGACTCGACAGCCCCATTTTTTTGAGCCTGTTCCCATAGGGGAGGTGCTGCAGCCCTCTGATGATCTTTACGGCCATCCTTCAGACCCATTTGAGCAGGTCCATGTCTCTCTTGTGCTGATCCTGTAGTCTGACACACTACGTCAAGTGTGGACCCACCAGAGAAGAGTTTCATTTAATCTTTCCATTTTAAGCCACATGTCTTTAGAGCTCTCTAATGAGGATGCTGATGTTAAATTCACCAGATATTGTCTACCAAAGATGTTTTAATCACTTCTGAGACCTTGAAGAGCTATCATTCCTCCACCTCATTCTCCACACATTGACTTAAAAAAAACCCAAACCCAAATAAACAAAACCATAAAATAAAATATTGCCAGAACTACATAATTGTTTTTTCTATTACGCCTTTTTTCTACATTCACAGTTAGACAGGGTTTGCATTCTGGAATATTGCAAGAGGGTAGTGTGTTTTACATCTGCAAGAGATCTGGAAGCTCTACAGAAGAACTTAAATAGTCAGTTCCAAGCCCCTTTTTAAATGATGCATTATAAATAAAGAGGACTAAATAGCGTGGACTAAGGACGAGACACACATATGATAAGTATTTCAGAATGCAGGCACTTGGCCTGGCCTTTCAAACTGTGGATTCCAGGGAGGCAGGGGGTGAACGTGCTGTACTTTCTCCGTGAACCATAAAAATCTTTTTTGTTTGAATAACCAAAATCAGAGGGGCTTTCCAGCACACATAATTCATTTAGAGAAGGAAGAAAAATACCTCTGTTTATCACTGTGACAATCCCTCTGTATTGTGAATAAATTATAATCTCAGTGAACATGTTCAGAATGAGAAGATTATGCAGAGTTTGTACTGGGCACAATGAAGGATCAACTTAGGAATCAGGAGGAGGAGTGGAGGAGGAAGTGAAGCTTAAACACAGCTAGAGAACGGATGGAGGAACTGGAAAAGTGAGATTAACATTCTTCAGTGACATCTTCAATTAAATAACCAGCTGTAGCCTGAGGTGCATGTTTGGTACAGACAGAAAGATTAACTAATTTAATAAACTGGTTGCCATTATTGTTCAATTCACAATGCATTCTTTTTTCCTCGTGAGTTGACATACTTTAAAAGGAAATGTTGAACTATAGGTATTTTCTTGGTTCTTCATCAGTTAATACTTTAATCTCAAAGTTACAATCTCAGAGTTACTGTAGAGGACCAGAAGCACTGAACAATGCGAAATTTTTCAGCTGTGTAGTACTTCAGAAACTTCACTGTGCCAATAAGTATGAAGTAATCCACCTGCACACTGTTAGTTGCATGAGCTGGGGCTGCTCCAAAAGAAAGCTTAGAAAAGAAGTGAAACAAGCAGTCCCACCATCTGTTTCTCAAACTCAGTAACTGGCTGGTATGGTTAGGAGTCAATTACTGAATACAATAGGAATAAATAAAGCATTTCCATCTATCCTTAAACAAATTCTGCATTAATATTTTTGTGTTACTCAAGCAATGGTAGAACAAAGTATGATACAGACCAAGTGTTTTATAGAGATTAATGCGCTAAGAATTGAAGTGCTTTAAAAAAAACCCTATCAGTTTAAACAGTGATTCATGGTCGCTGTATGAATTTAAATAAGAGCACTTTCTTCTTCTCTAGTAAAACCTTACTAAATGACAATATCTGATAACTCCAAGCAAAAAAACCCACTCTTTTGGGAGTTAAAAGATGTTCATCATTGTTTCATGCAGCAGTGCAAAATTTGCAGAAGTATATGCAAAGCAGTTATGGAAATATTTGTTACAATGACTCATGTTGACATATAATAGAGATTATGTTTGATGGAAATACTTAAACAGGCAAGTCCTGCTTTCCCTGCTGCTATCAGTGCTGCTCAGTTTAGTGAGTAACGTGTCCCATCCAAAGAAAGGGCAAATGTTTTCCTATTTCTTAGTATAAATAAAATATCAGAAATATGGTAAGACAACAGGAGACTACATTTTTGAAATACTGCAGTGGTTTTCAGTTTTGAATTCAATCTTCCAATGCATTAGTTACTACAAATAGAGAAGTCCTTGAAGTTGTATGAGAGGGGAAAGAAAATTGAATTATCTTTGGCTTCATCACAGGTTGTAAATCATAGTTCCAGCAGATTTGATCAATGCATGGCGCAGAAAATGAAGTTAGGGCAATAGCTTGGGCCCCTTGTCAAATCTATGCTGTTGTGATTCATATGTTGAGCAATGAATTGGCCAGTCTGAATGGTTCTTGCTCCCTTTATACAGATTTGGTTGTGTCCACAAGCATGAATTTGTCTGGAAGGGATACACCATGCTACTGACAAAGCTCAACAAAATCAACTTCGTTGCTTTGGCATATATACTAAGAGAAATTTGTTCTGGAGATATATTGCTCCCTGCATAGGAGACGTACTCAGAAATGTCAGAATTGTTCTGACTGGGTGCCAGAGTTACTTATTTATTTTTTTTTCTTCTTCCTACAGCTGGAAAAAGTTGAGCTGGTGAACAGAATTCCTCTAGTCCCACCTCTGAGTCCTAGATTAGGTGAGATTCGAAATATTTCTCTGAGGATAACTCCAGATATTGCAAATGGAGAAATAGGCTTTACTAGCAACGTTCCAATTATTCTTTCTGAGCCAGAAGATTCCCCTGCTACAGTGGTAAGTCAGTCTTTTTATATTGTCCTTTAGCATGGAAAATGTATTTGGAAAACATAAAATTGGCTACATTTAATGTAACATTTGGAAGTTAATGTGTGGATAATCCTCCCTCTGAGTTCTACGTGATCCTAAATAGTCCTCTGCAAAAGGCAAAAAAGTCCTGGAAAACTAAGGTCTGAAATAATGTTAGTCATTAACAGAAGAGTAAGGTTTATTTTTCCTTTCTCTGTGAGCATCTAAAACCATTTGAGTCTTTGTGCTGACATAGAAAAAAAGATGGTGCAGACATCATTTCACCAAATACAAAACTAGTAACGTAGAGTAGGGACTGGTAGTGCTCCAGAATGTCATGGTAATGTCGACATGTCTCACATCTGACTTACCTGTGAACATAAAATTTGTCTTTCTGGGTGTGCTTTCCAGAGCTTACCCTTTTTACGTTTCTGACAACCCAAAGATGCATTTTAAAAAACACTGCCATCTGAGTGCTTCAGTCACAGCTGGAGACAGCTTTTTAAAGATTTTTTTTCATACTTTTTTGCTTTCTCCCCCTATTTTTCTTCACTAAAGTTGTCCCCAGAATCCTGAATCAGACAACTAATTTATTATTCTCGGGTTCAAACTGCTAATTAAACAGAGTACAGACTGGCACTGTACTATAAGAGAGTAAAATCATGATGGTTTTGTTTAAAATAATAGGTTCTGTCTTGTTGAGCTGGACACTGATTAAATCAATCATGGAAGTATTTTTGTGTTTATAGTTGCTTCGTCATTTGTGATACTGATTGTCATCTCATTTGTCTATATAATGGAAAAGTGATTAAAAGGATAAGATTCAGTATATATTTTTGTTGATGTATCATCTTCGATTTCATACTTCATACATAGGTGGGAGTGAAAGAAAACAAGGTGAACATTCTGAAGCTCATATTCAAACAGTAATCTGTGTTTCCTAGGTTTCTATTGCACTACATCGAGATGGGACCGATGGTCAGGCAACTGTCTTTTGGAGTTTGAAACCTTTAGGTCCCAATCAAAAGGCAGTAACACAAGATGATATCAGTCCTTTTAATGGCTCTGTGGTTTTCTTATCTGGGCAAAGTGATACTGCAATCAACATTACTATTAAAGCTGATGATGTACCTGAAATGAATGAAACTCTGCTGTTAACTTTGGACAGGTATTGTAACTTAACTCCATTCCTATGTATCAGTTCTAGTACTCACTTTATATATGATAAATTACTGTAGTATTAATTAGGGTTGCTTGTAGTATTAATTAGAATTACCTGTATTGTGTTGATAAGAGATAACAGATCCTGGATTCTGACTGTCTATGAATTCATTGACTGGAGATCAGTGTAAGCAACTGTGTTGTATTTATTATCTAATTAGTTTGTTTATATTTTGATGAAAATAATGTGTGCTGTTTAGAAAATCTGTTTGGCTTTAATCTTTGGCTATAGCTGTTGCTGGTAACTTCATTTTTCACAGAAGTACTGTTTTGTGAAATAAAGGGAAAAAATTACAGTGAAGAAGAGCAAGAAATACATCATCGTGTTTCTGTCAGGAAAAGATTTATAACTAGGTGTGATGGTTTGGGTGTTCCCCGCCCCCCCCCCCCAACACACACTTTGGAAATCACCCAGACTAGTCTCAGCTGGCTCTGGGAATATAAATGAAGCTATTTATTTACAGCTAGCACAATATACAAGCAGATATTTACAGTATATGCAGTTATAGACAGAAATATACAAGGTAAAAGGTAATGCAGAAACACAACTCCCCTCCCAGAAACCTGAGTCCCCAGGAGGGGCTCTCAACCACCCCTGCACCTTTCCCCTGCTCCTCTCAATCTTACCCCAGTCCTAAGGAAGAATGGAGGTTCGGCCAAGAGGTTAAGCAGCAAAGGTGGGTTAGGCCAAATGAAAGGTGAAGTTAGGGAGTGAGATGCAGCTCAGTCAGCAGCTCAAGCCAGAGTGAGAGAAAATGGCAAGAATGTTATCTAATGTTTTCGTTTCTTCTTCCCAAACTCCTCAGTGAGACTTCTGAGGGAAGTGGACATCACCATTGTTTTCTTTTCACAGCCTATAATCTACTTCTTCTCACCAAAACATTCTACCCTGCATCAAACTAGCACACTAGGATGCTGC
Source organism: Pogoniulus pusillus (assembly GCF_015220805.1). Taxonomy (NCBI): domain Eukaryota; kingdom Metazoa; phylum Chordata; class Aves; order Piciformes; family Lybiidae; genus Pogoniulus; species Pogoniulus pusillus. The sequence goes on from NC_087309.1 coordinate 37,187,695, forward strand.
TGAGAGTTACATCAGCTTTGTCTTTCTTTGATCTACATGCTCAGTATAGCTTGCTTGTGCCAATTGGATGCTTCCATCACAAGTCCTGGCTTCCAAAATAGCCTGTTACCATTATCACGCACTCTGGCTATAAAGAGAGCACTGGTGTGCTGTCCCTTCTGCAGAAAATCAAGGCTATAGGATAATTAAGGTTGGAAGGGAACTCAGGAGTCACTATTTGTTCTTATTCAGGAGTCAATTCCCCATTTGATTTACTAATAGGAGAATCTTGGCTATGTTTTCTGTCCAGATTCCAGCAGTTCAATTGTATATATAGTTCAGAAACCCCATCACTTCTTCTATAACCTCTTATTAGTCTCAGGTATATGTTTTCCACTTCTGGAAATATAATAAAGTTCTGCTAGCTGCAGTGTCCACACTGAGTATTTGCTACTTACACAGTCATAGAATCATAGAATCAACCAGGTTGGAAGAGATCTCCATGATCATCCACTCTAACCTAGCACCCTGCCCTATCCAATCAACTAGACCATGGCACTAAGTGCCTCATCCAGTCTTTTCTTGAAGACCCCCAGGGACGGTGCCTCCACCACCTCCCTGGGCAGCCCATTCCAATGGCAAATCACTCTCTCTGTGAAGAACTTCCTCCTAATATCCAGCCTATACCTACCCTGGCACAACTTGAGACTGTGTCCCTTGTTCTATTGCTGGTTACCTGGGAGAAGAGGCCACCCCCCACCTGGCTACAACCTCCCTTCAGGTAGTTGTAGACAGTAATAAGATCACCCCTGAGCCTCCTCTTCTCCAGGCTAAACAGGCCCAGCTCCCTCAGCCTCTCCTCATAGGGTTTGTGTTCCAGGCCCCTCACCAGCTTTGTTGCCCTTCTCTGGACACATTCCAGCACCTCAACATCTCTCTCGAATTGAGGGGCCCAGAACTGGACACAGTACTCAAGGTGTGGCCTGACCAGTGCTGAGTACAGGGGCAGAATAACCTTCCTTGTCCTACTGGCCACACTGTTCCTGATGCAGGCCAGGATGCCATTGGCTCTCTTGGCCACCTGGGCACACTGCTGCCTCATCTTCAGCTTACTATCTATCAGTACCCCCAGGTCCTTTTCCTCCTGACTGCTCTCCAGCCACTCAGTCCCCAGCCTATAGCGCTTACCTAGTCCTTACCTAGTGCAGAGATATTCTTATCCTATACTGAAGGTGCAAACTCGCTCTTGGGAGCTTCAACATCAGATATCTGCGGTGATTACAGTACTAGCAAGTCAGCCAACATCTCCTCAAGGTATTTTGGAAAGGCTGTCTTTTAAACATCCTCAAAGCATTTGCCTGCCTCTGTAAAATCTGGCTGGTGGATGTGTGTAGTGCATAGTAAGTTACTTCATTTTACCTTGGCTGCTGCAGTGTTGAAAAGACAGTCCTGTTAAAGAAGAAACAACAAAAAGAAGAGACTTTTCCAAGTATCCATCTGCTTTCTTTTCTGTCAATGGAAATGGTTTGTATTAGGGCATTTTTCAGAGTCTCCAGCACAATAATACGGGAAACTTAGATTAGAAATGAGAATCAAAGTTGTGAAGGACTTTCAAGAAATAGCCAAAAAATTTAAGTGGAAAGTTATGAAACAAAGTGATAGACAGATGTCTGACTAATCTGAGAGGCTTCTATGAGGGCACGATTAGATGAGTAGATGAGGGTGATTTGGTTGGGGCTTAATTGATGAGGCAGGAATTATAAAATAGAGTTGTTGTTATTTTCCCAGAAAGCCCCACCCCAGACTGTATACAGAACTAGTTAAATTTTATTTGCAGGCTCTAATTCATTTGGCTTCATGAGGCTGCTTATGGGCAATTTTAGTCATTTAGGAAAGTCAAAGAATGAAAAAGGCTAAGCTACAAGGCAACTTTACCCCACTTACAAATCAGGCTGAGCAGAGAGCCTAGGAAATGGCAGATTTTACTCACAGAGATGAAGTAGGAATTTAGAGGCAGTCCTTGCTTAATTTCTGTGCTAGCCTCTGAAACTGCAAGCTGTAATCCAGTCGTGGATCCATGCGATGTTAAGTCCAATGTGAATAAGAACTGTCAAAGTCCTAAGTGTCTGTGGACATAACTTTGACAAGGCAAAGATCATGGAAAGGTGATGCCTTAGCAGCACAGGGGAAAAAGCCAAACTGCTGGGAAGGTGTTCCTACAAACAGCGGTCTGAGAGAAGCCAGGTCTGGGTGCCGCTGGCAGCTCTCTCTCAGGTGGACCTAAGGACGTGCCAGACTTGCAGACTTGTGGGAGAGTGGCACGAACTGTGCAAGGGTGAGACTAGAACGGGACTGGAGTGGAACTGCACAGGATGGGAACCGCATTGGCTTTTTTCCTTACTCTGTTGATAGTCTTCCTAGACAATGTGTCCCATGCCAAATATATACTGGGTGCAAAGAAGGCAGCCAATCACCATCTGATTTCAGCACGGTCTTTCTCACGAGTCAGTGTGAGTGCGGAAAAGGGAGCCTTTTGCTGTGCCCCCTTCAGGCCTGCAAAGTGGTTTTGCGCCTTCTTATTCCCCCATTCAAACCTCCAGAGATGGAGAAGGGGAGAAGAAGGGATTTTGGAGTGCCCTGCCACAGAGGGGAGGGCAGTAGATGCTGTTTACCTTGACTTCAGCAGAAGTTCTGACGCCATCTCCCACAGCATCCTCCTATGTAGGCTTAAGAGGTGTGGGTTAGATGAATGAACAGTGGGGTGGAGTGAAGACTAAAAGAAAAAGCTTGTAGGGTTGTGGTCAGTGGCACAGAGTCCACTTGGAGGTCCACAACAAGTGGTGTTTCCAGAGGGTCAGTACTAGGTCCAGTCTTGTTCAATATATTCATCAAGGACCAGGAAAAATAGATGTAATGCACCCTCAGCAAGTTTGCTGATGACACAAAACTGTGAGAGGTGGCTGACACAACGGAGTGCTGTGCTGCCATCTGGCATGACCTGAACGGGCTGGAGAGTTGGGCAAAGGTGTAAGGTCCTGCGTCTGGGATATAGGTTAGCAACTGACCTGCTGGAAAGCAGCTCTGGGTGTGCTGGTGGACAACAGCATGACTGTGAGCCAGCCCTTGTAGCCAAAAAGGCCAGCAGCATCTTGGGGTGCATCAAAGGGACTGTGGCAGGCTGGTCAATAGACATTGTCCTTCTTCCCCTGTGCTCAGCACTGCTCAGGCCACACCTTGAGTACTGCATCCAGTTCTGGGCTCTTCCATTCAAGAGAGATGTTGAGATACTGAAACGTGCCCAGAGAAGGGCAAAGAAGCTGCTGAGAGACCTGGAACACAATCCCTATGAAGGGAGGCTGAGGGAGCTGGGGTTGTTTAGCCTGGAGAAGAGGAGGCTCAGGGCAGACCTCGTTGCTCTCTACAACTACCTGAAGGGAGGCTGTAGCCAGGTGGGGGTTGGTCTCTTCTCCCAGGTAACCAGCAACAGAACAAGGAGACACATTCTCAAGTTGTGCTGGGGGAGGTCTAGGCTGGATGCTTGGAGGAAGTTTTTCCCAGAGAGAGTGATTGGCATTGGAATGGGCTGCCCAGGAGGTGGTGGAGGCACCGTCCCTGGAGGTGTTCAAGAAATGACTGGAAGAGGCATTTAGTGCCATGGTCTAGTTGACTGGCTAGGGCTGGGTGCTAGGTTGGACTAGATAATCTTGGAGGTCTCTTCCAACCTGGTTGATTCTATACTTTGGTGAGGTCTCATCTGAAAGCTGGGTCCAGTTCTGGGCTCTTCAGTTCAAGAGGGTCTGGGAACTGCTTGAGAGGATACAGCAAAAGGCTACAAGGATGATTAGAGGATTAGAACATCTCTCTTACAAAGAAAAGCTGAAGGACTTGGGGCTTTTTAGCCTAAAAAGGAGAAGACTGAGGGAGATTCTCATCAGTGCTTATGAATACTGAGAGAGTGGGTGTCAGGATAGGGCCAGTATTTTTTCATTGATTCCTAATGACAGGACAAGAGGTAAAGGACACAAACTCAAACATAGGAAGTTTCATCTAAACATGAGGAGGAACTTAATGACTTTGAGGGTGGTAGAGGACTGTAACATTGCCCAGAAAGGTGGTGGAGTCTCCATCTCTGGAGCCATTCAAAACCCACCTCAACTCTGTCCTGTGCAGCATGCCCTGGGTGAACCTACTCAGGCAGAGGGTTAGGACTAGGTGATTTCCAGAAATCCTTTCCAACCTCTGTCATTTTGTGATTCTGTGATCAAGTTCTGATAGCTTTGCATATGTGGTTAACTTTATCTTTCTGCCACTTGAGCAGAGTAGTACCCTAGGCTGTGCCTTGGAAATTACGGCTGCTGAACAAATGTTAACAGCTGTTCTGCTGTTACTGGGTGTGGTGGGACTGTCAGGTTCTGCTCGTTATGAAGTGGCTGGTGAAAAGTGTGCCAGCAGTAAGCAGCTTTCCCACACTTAGCAAGGTCAGACAGTGAGGTAAGGAACAGGTTGTGTGGCCCTGAAAAAGAAGAAAATGAGGAGATAAAATCTGACCTTTTTTCTGGACTCAGGTAGTGTCCCTTAAGACTATATTATTCTGTGATTCTATGACCAAAATTTGGCAACTTTAACGTTAGCAGAAGCCAAGATTGAAATGACTGCAAAGATCATCCTTTAAGTGCTGGAGATGATGCTCCAGATCAAGTTTAAAGGATACTGGCAGAGTTATGTGTGTAAGCTTGTGGTGTTGCTTTCTTGCAGGGTGTGTATTTTCTGGAGAAACAGAAGACTTCCATTTCCAATGCTGGCAGCCAGCAGCTCACAGCAGCAGTGAATTAGCATGAAAACAAAGATGCACTGTGCTGTGGATGTGCTTGTACTGTTCCATAAATTGTAGCATAAGTCAGTAGGAAAATAGAGCTTGTAAGAAGTTTAATGAAACTATGGGCATAGAAATACATTCATAAGCATTCTATTTACTGCAATTAGTAATAGCATGGATAAAATAATAAAAACAATTAGTTCTTACAAGGATGTATTATTTACAACTCAGTGATGTTGTTAGGGCAGTTTAGATTTTAAACAAGCTTCCAGTGCATCCATGACAATAAAACAAGACACGAAAGAGACCACCAAAAAAACTTTAGAAGCTGTTCAAAATTATATTTTCCTTCCTTTTTTTATGGCTTCTGTCTGTAGACAATACTGAAAATAACTATGAATTCTGTCCAAAAATGGAGGCCAATGCATATCAAGGACAGATTCCCAGAGAAGACAGATGAGCAATAAAGCAGCAAGACAATCCTGTACTTTTTGAAGTTTTTGCATATTTTCTTTCTTCATAGAATCATAGAATCAACCAGGTTGGAAGAGACCGCCAAGATTATCCAGTCCAACCTAGCACCCAGCCCTATCCAGTCAACTAGACCATGGCACTAAGTGCCTCATCCAGTCTTTTCTTGAACACCTCCAGGGACGGTGCCTCCACCACCTCCCTGGGCAGCCCATTCCAATGGAAAAACACTCTGTTCTATTGGTGGTTGCCTGGGAGAAGAGACCAACCCTCCCTCCACAGCCTTCCCCACATTCACCAGGCAGGTAACCTGATCATAAAATGAGATGGGGTTGGTTAGGCAGGACCTGCCCTTCCTAAATCCATGCTGGCTGGGCCTGATCCCTTGGCCATCCTGTAGGTGCTTTGTGATGGCACTCAAGATGACCTCTTCCATGCCCTTGCCTGGCACTGAGGTCAGGCTCACAGCTCCATAGTTTTCTGGCTCCTCCTTACTAAACTTGTGGATGGGAATCACATTGGCCAGCTTCCAGTCTTCAGGAACCTCTCCAGTGAGCCAGGACTGTTGGTAAATGATGTGGAGTAGCTTGGCCAAATCGTCTGCCAGCTCTCTCCGCATCCTAGGATGGATCCCATCCAGTCCCATGGGCTTGTGAGGATCCAAGTGTCTCAACAGGTCCCTTACTTCTTCCTCCTGGATTAGAGGGGGACTATACTGGAATCTGACTCTATCTGCCAGTTCAGGAGTCCAGTTGTCCTGGAGACAACCTGTCACACTATTGAAGATTGAGGCAAAGATGTTAAGCACCTCTGCCTTTTCCTCATCCTTTGTCACTATATTACCCTCTCTATCTAACAAGGACTGGAGGTTGTCCTTGGCCCTTCTCTTGCTATTCATATATTTATAGCAGTTTCAGAAGCAGTTTCTGGCTGAGTGCCTGCAAATATCTGAGCAGTCATGAATAAATAATATAATAATGCCTGTAGTAAAATCTGTGTGAGGAAAGTAAGGCCTTGGTCTTCTTGGTGGTGCTGAAAGTGAGAAGCTGTGGGCTGTGGGATCTGAGAACAGCATTATATGAATGAACGGATTTTAATTTGTGAGGGTGATAATCCATGAAGAGTGATAATCCATCACTGTTTAAATAGTCCTTATGCTCAGTTTCTTTTTGTAAGTCACAACGCTTATAATTTAGGGTGCCAGAACAGATTCACTGATGCTATGGCCTAAATCTCATTTACTACATGTTATTAAGAAAAACTGAAGCAGTGTAACATGGGGATTTTTGTAGTTCTGGTGATGTCTGTGATGAGAGACAAGATTCCACAGGCTGAAAACATGTTTTAGGTAAATGCAGAAAATAGATATTTTAACTTATTTTTTAAGTTGCAAATGGAAAACACAGTTTTTGATTATTTTATTGTGGAATGTCTGGTAGTTTTTAAAACATTTTTGTGTTTAAAGAGATTACTTCATGACCAAATATTAACAAATCATAGAAGGCATATTTAATGCGCTGCATACTGTCTGTGCTGCTTCATTCAGGGCTGGAGTGATGTTTGTGTGTTGTGGGTTGTTGTCTGCACTGGTTTACACAGAAACAGTAATTTTATGGGTCTGGGATTGCTTTCTGACCTGGTGATTTCCTTTGGTTAGTGTCAGTTTCAAAATTATCTTCTGTTAGGTAAATAGTTTTTTTCCCATGTGGTACTACGTTAATTAACTCTTTCAGTGTAAACCCATTTTTCTTCAAGCGTTTGATCAGACTTTGTTCCAGTGGGGAGGAAGTGATCTGAAAATATTAATAGAATGTTTAAATGAGTGTGGCTGGAAACCTACTGCTAGCTTTTATTACTTCTCACAATAAAAAAAAAAAAAAAGCCATACATGTCCTGCTGTGAGTAATAAAAATTAAAATAGCCTCCAAAATCAAATAATTCATGGATTAAACCTGGAGATAAGGTGTTCCCTCTGATGAGAAGCACTATGGAATTTATAACGTGGCAAATCCTGCTCTAATACTATTCTTTTAAGCTAGGTCCTGCAGCTGATTAAATCAGTAGATAATCCTGAAAAAAATGAAGAAGTGAACACTGATTACAATTCAGGGAAGTATATTAAGTAACATTCCAGAAGCAGCTCAGCTCTACCTTGTTTTTTAGACGAGTAACAGCAAAACCCCCTCACAGTTGAAATTCAATTTTGCAGGTGCCTTTCAAGACATTATACATATTCCAGTTTTTGGTAAGAAGATACCAAATCTGACCACACTACATTTCATGATAATAATTATTTTATTTGCAGTTATATTTAGTTCATAAGAGCATTGAAATTGCCGTGTTACTTTAAAATGGGTCAAAAATCTTATTTCTGCAATTTTGTAGTGCTGTGTGTTTCAAAATGGGCTTCTGTTAGTTGCCCTATTTGCTATGTAGCTCTTGATAGATAATAATTAATTTTTTTAAATGGAAATAATTTCCCTAATAATTATTTTTATTTTTCCCCATAAGATTTGTCAAATGGGAAGTTCAGTTTTGTTTTACAGCTGTTTTAACATGAGTTCTGAATGCCTTCAGTAGGGCAAACCATGAATTTTGGAAGTTCTGAAGAGCCATTATTGTTGTGTTTCCACAGTGCTGTTGTCAGAATGCCTAAGGAGAGGGTTTCCCGTATCACCAAAAGTGAAACAGGACTAAGCTAATTCTGTGGCAGTTTGGACTTCGTTGCTTTGAGCTGAACAGATGTTGGATGCATGTTGAATGCACATTGGGTGTTGCTAGGTCGTATAGCGAGAGCTGACGGCTGGTGGCCTTTGTGGTGGCATAGAGCTGAGAGTCCAGCCTGGTGTCTTGTTGGGCAGACAGCCATTCCACTACCCCAGGTGATAAGGAAGACCAGGTAACTGCGTGCAACCTGGAGTGCAGGGCATCAGGCAAGGTCATGGTGGTGGAGCAGATAAAGCCAGGAACGCTCATCAAGTTTAGTCTGAATTATGGTCACTGGAGTCAGGCATAGCTCAGCAGTCTCCAGACAAAGAAGTAAAATCCAGGGTAAAGTTAGGAGGTCTCTCAGGTTCAGGGATGGTATGAGAATTTATGTACAGTGATTGTAAACACAGAATGCCAGCAGCTGGAAGAGAGGTCTGAAGATCCTCCAGTCAAACCCCTTTGCTAAAGCAGGTTCACCCACATCAGGTTGCCCAGGACCACAATGTCCAAGTAGGTTTGGAATCTCTCCAGAGAACAAGATTCCACAGCCTCTCTGGGAAGCCTTCTCCAGGGTTCCAGCACACTCACAGCAAAGGAGTTTTTGTGTATGTTGAGGTGAAGCCTTCTAGATTCCAGTTTGCTTCAATTGACAGGGTTTCCTACTGGATACAGTGGTTGTTGATCAAGAGTTGTAGGCCTAAGCCTGGATGCTTCTATTCTGTTTTTGCACAGACTCTTTTGTTGTTACTTGAACAGTGACCAGCATTTATTATGTTAGAGCAGTGATAGCAATCTGTGCAGTTATGCAGACAAAACATGATGTTACCAGTCAGTGAATCAGTCAAGTGATCCTAATGTGGAACATGTGACTTAGATGGAGAAGCCTCCCTCAAAGTGATTTTCTTTAGCAGTGGCTGGGCTGAATCTGACTAGTTGCTTTCTGACCTAGGAGTTCTCTATATTCTGCTCTGAGTTACACTTTGACAGTTTAAAAATAGTAAAGTATTGCCAGTCCTCTCAGTCCTTTAAAATGACACCTGGAGATGCTTGGCATGCACAGCTCATGGTACCTTGTGAATATTTCATTTCCCCTACCCTCTGGATTTCTGTAGTGCTGCTGTTGAATATTACAGTACAATATTAGCATCTAGCACAGATCTTAACAGCTTGGTCTGATCCATGTTTGGACTCATGCAGTGTCACTTCATGAAGCTGAAAGAGATTTAATTTCTGGCATGCCCTTTTACTTTCTGATAAATGTTATGTCTTAACTACTTAAGCTTGTGCCTACATATCTGAAACTCATTTGACATAATGGCTTATTTCTGTTCTCTCTTGTAAATGATCTTGTTAGCAGCTCTGTGATATAATTAAATTTTAGCATTAATAGCTCTGGAATTTTCTCCTTGATCTTTTCATTGTATTAATACTTTGATGGCTATGGAATACTTCTGCTTATGTTTCTGAAGAAAGACTGTCTCAATGTATGGTATGTAAAAACTACCCTTACTGTAAATGAATGAGAAGTGTCTATCAACTCAGATCTGTTTGAAAGCACATATCTGCAAGTGTACTTGCTTTGTTTAGTGAACTTTTGCTTCCATTGAACTCTTGGGTTCTTTTGAGATGAGTGAAGTAAGAATTTAACTTTCTAACTGCTGCATTAATTTGTTTTGGTAGAAGATTCAGCTTTTATTATTTAATACCAATTTATTTTGAAATGAAGAAAGTAAAAATATGTAATTGCCATTGTGAAATAATACTTCCCTTTCATCTGACTTGATGGTTTGTCATAAGTGCTTGGCCAAAACAGAACCAATTAGGAGATTAGTAAATATTTTTTTTCAGTTGGTTGTTTGTTTTGATCCTGTTATATTTTTATATTGATGTTTTTACCTTGGTAACCTCATTAACTCAGATATTTCCCAGAATAAAATTTGATGTAGTTTTGTGTCAAAATAGTTTCTGATATGTGACTGTTACAACTCCCACTGTCTTTATTGGTTTTCCCGGACTTTGGCAGATTGTTGCAATGACATATCATGGAGGTATGTAGATCTTGATTTTGTTAAATGAAGGGCAACATTAGTAATGCAAGCTTCTGGTGCAGTTGTGAGCAGGCACAGAGACTGGCAGTAATGGAGCTCTTGAAGGGAGGGTTTGGGAGGGTAGATGAAGAATGATTCTTGACATACTGAATTGGTCACGGGGTCGTTTCTCCCAAGTGGGAGCTGCCCACTTGCTGGCATTTGTCATCAGGAAAATGCCAATCAAGTAGAATTCCCATAAAGTGAACTCTGTAAGTGTTTGAGAAGGAAAAAAAAAGAAACCTTTGTGCTGTTCATTCAGTTGTTATTATTATTATCTCTTACAATTACTGCTATTGAAGTTCTAGCAAGTGGCACTTTGATTCCTTCCCCCATCCCTTCTCTTTCTTTCGTTCTTTCTGTATTGACAGGGTAGAGACAGAAAGGTTTGTCGTGTACTTTGGGTAAGTGCAGTGAACTGTGGTTCGTCTTCACTGAATCAGTGCTTTGTTTTACAAGTGATTGGTTTGGACAGAATCTGTCTTTATCATTTCTTTCCCTCTCAGGACTCACATCTTCTGCATCTCTTCAGACAATGCATGCTTGCCCTTTGGTGCTCAGTTTGATGGCATGGGGTTCTGGCTTGAAGGCATTTCTTTCTTTATGGTCTGTGAATGATGAAAGTTATGAATGCATGGCTCACTGTTTGATACTTGAGCATTTGATGTAATAATGAGTTAGTTGTTTTGAACTGATGGAAGTACCATTTGCCCCAGCTAAGTGACTGAACAGGCTAGATGGAATTCTGTGGGCAAAGATGGCTAGTTACCTTGGTTTTTAATAACCTACGTTTAATTAAGTTAATAAAAGTTACTTTTTCTACAGATGTGATTTTTTAATGTGTGTTAAACATGATATGTTACCCTTTTAGATATTTCCTGTTTTGCATTTTGTATCCTCCTTGTAAACTTTGCTATAAGACACTGGGCTGTTGTTGGTTGTTTTGGTTTTTTTGTGTGTGATCCAGTTATTTATGGAGTGTTTATGGCAACAGTTCTGGAACTGATTTCAACTGTTGGACACAGTGGATCAAATTTCTTTCTACATTCAAAAGTGTTTCATCAAGTCTAGGTTCTAGTGCAGTGAAACCATAAAAATACTTAGTTCATTGGCATTTTCTTCCAGGAAGCGTGGAAGATGCACAGGAATCTAAACACATAAAAAATCAAGTAATAAACTGTATCCAAACCATCAGTCTGAAGGTGCATTTGTGATTTGTCCTCCACTATCAGTTTTTCTGGCATTTTTAATCATAAATTAGATTTGTTTTGGTTGGAAGTGACCTTTAACATCATCAAGTCCAACCGTTCATTCAGCTCTAATAGGCAGCCACTAAACCGTGACCCTTAGCACCACATCTGCATGGTTTCTAGATCCCTCCATGGACAGTGATTCTACCACTATGACGTCCAGGGCTTGACAATCCTCTAAAGGAAGAAATTGTTCTCATGTCCAGACTGAGCCTTCCCGAGCACAACACAAGGCTGTTTTCCTCTTGTCCTGCTACTTGTTCCTTGTGAGAGGAGATCAAAATTCCCTTTTGTCTGGCCTCCTTTCAGGAAACTGTAGAGAGCAATGAGGTCTCACCGCAGCCTCCTCCAGACTGAACAACCCCTGCTGGCCCAAAACAGTACTTGGTAATGGGGGATCCCTGCTGTGGTCCTGCTGGCCACACTATTGTTGATAACACTTGTGCTTACATCAACATGAAGCCAGCAACACAGACACTCATATAGCTGATGTCAGCATGTGTATTTCATAGTCACAGTCTTGAGGTGCCAGCAGAAAATCATCTCATTGTAAATTGCTACATCTGAGGAAATGAATGCAAGAAATATGCAGTGCTTCATTCTGTTTGATGTGGCCCATTCATGTCTATGAGAAAGCCCTAAGATGTCATGTAGCTTTAGGACAGGGAGACAAATCCTCCACCCAGAGCAGCTCTATGTGATCATGTTTAACAGATGCTTTTAGGGAACAGGTTTATGAGTAAAGGAGGAGAAAAGAAATTAATCTGAAATACCTACAGTAGGTCCAACACTTAATAGAGTCAGACTGTGACAATACAGGTAATGCACACATCTTGCAGAAGGCAAATTAGCACAGAGGTGAGAATGAAGTCCACTGGGGCAAGTCTGCTCTTGACAGTAGTAAGTTTTGCAGAAAAGTGTAAGAGTATGCATTCCTCAGTGTAATTTCTATTTGTTTATGAGATTTTGGATTGTTCTCTGCATTATGATCCAAGTAAAAAGTAATACTGAAAATGCATGAATCTGTTTATCTTCATGTGTGTTGTGTGCATGTGTGAGTAAAAATATTCAGAAGCACCAAGCATGAAAACTAATCAGAAAAAAAACTACTTCAGAAGCAGGAGGACAAATGGACAAATCATGTTGTTGTTCTCAATTTCTTTTAGTCTTTCCAGGAAATTTGTCAGGCTTCTGATGTACTTCACATAGGCATGGGTCTAATTGCCAAACAGAATTGTCACTCAAAAAAACCCTCTTGCCTTCCTTCTCAGGGTCAGTGTGGAAAATCAAATACTGAAGTATGGGTTTACTACTCGTGAAATTATTATTTTGGAAAATGATGATCCTGGAGGAGTGTTTGAATTTTCTCCCTCTTCCAGAGGCCCCTACAGTATCAAGGTAGCTAAGTACTTTCCTTTAATCATTACAGACAGCTTAGTTTCAACAGAGTGTTAGAAAATAAGTGGGTTTTCTGTTTGTTTTTTGCAGGAGGGGGAGTCTGTTGAACTGACGATTGTCCGCAGTAGAGGAAGTCTTGTCAGGCAGTTTCTGCTCTACACTGTAGAACCAAGAGACAATAATGAGTTTTATGGAAGCACAGGAGTTCTGGAATTCAAGCCTGGTGAAAGAGAGATCATACTTACTCTTCTGACAAGGATGGATGGGATTCCAGAGGTGATAATTAGTATTTTTCTCTTTTCAGATTGTGATCACAGGCTTTTTAGTTCGTTACTTATTAAAATATAGGCAAGTATATGTAGGAGAAATTCTTGTTAGCAGAGCACCCAAGAATTATAAACATGAGCAACCTGTGCTGGGAATGTCCTTGAATCCATCTTGGGAGTTTAGATAGCAGGCACAGGGTAGCTTCCCCCCACATGCAGCTGCAGGGGGTGGAGTGCAGCTGCAGGTGGGCAGAGTTTAGCCAGCCCCAGAGGCTGACCCTCAGATTGTTATGGTATGCTGACCTATTGATGCCTTACAAGTAACTCTGGACCCTCTGACTGTAACCAATCTTGGTGGAGCCCGTCTATTGCTAGAAGTGCATAAAAGTCATTGTATCATGGAAATAAAGTGGATTTGACCATCTAACCATATAGGTGAACAAAGAGTCATCTTCCCATAGCGCTCCACTGAACGTGTTTTCCAACAAGTATATAGGAGCAGAAGACATATGTAATGAGTTTTCTCCAGAATGTCTTCCCAGGCTCCAAAACAGGGATGCCTGGATAATTAACACATGTCTTTGGGTTTAATAGTCCTTGGTGGGTTTTTTGCTGTGAACTGGAGCATTTAGGCCTTGAATTCATACAATTTTTTGGCATCCATGACATTCTGTATTCTAGAGTGCTATTGTTTAGTAATCTCACTGTGAGGAACCAATTCTCATGTCATGTAACCATAGAATTGGCTGGAAGGGACCTTACAGAAACTAAGTTCCAGCCCCCCACTGCTGCGAGCAGGGAAACCAGGGATTTGTTTCTAGTAATCCTCTGCTAGTTTCACTCAGTGGTCTGTATTTGCCAGATAGGCTCAATACTTGTCTAAATGTTCCTTGAAGTCCCTTGAATTACCTGTGAGCTTTTTCCAAGAAATATATGAGCTGCAAACCCAAGTTAGATAAATACAGCAAGCATTTTTTAAATTACTGTCACTGAATTAAAGACCTTTGCTTGCCCTTGTACAAATCCAGCAATTTCATAAATCTCATGTGAAATGCACCTTTCAGGGATCATGACATAAATTTGTAGTAGAGGATTGATGTGTTCTAAGTTAAGTACACAAAAATGAGTCCTTGTCTGACATAATCTAGGTTTTTGAGAAAATGATCCTGTCACAGTTAGAAATTTCCAACTATTTCTGTGTTCTAATGACAGTCTACAAACACATTGTGCATGTAGAAAGGGTGTGTGATTCCATTTGGTCTGGTTTTGTGTCTCTTTCTGCCTGCCAAGGGACTGTGGATGTTTGCTTGTTCATTTTGGATGTGTATACTGCACGTGCCTTTTTACTCTGACTGAGTTTCCCTCTTCTAGCTGGATGAGATATATTCTGTAGTACTCAGTGGCTACACTGAAATGCCAGGCAAGCTGGGGAGTGCCACAAGGGTCAATATAACCATTTTAAAGAATGATGATCCACATGGTGTCATTCAGTTTCTACCTGATGAACTATCAGTGACAATAAAGGAAAGCAAAGGAGAACTCATCTATGCTGGTAATTCCTTTTAATTGATTATTGCTTTGTCTTCTGTTTGCCCCTTCAGGGCTGCTTTTCCCCATTTCTTCTTTCTAGGACAGTCACAGAATGGTAGGGTTTGGACCTCTGAAGGTCTTCTAGTCCAACCCCCCTAAAGCAGGGTCACTCACAGCAGGTTGTCCAGGATCACAGTGTCCAGATGGGTTTGGAATCACTCCAGAGAAGAAGACTCCACAACCTCTCTGGGCAACCTGCTTTAGTGCTGCAGCACTCTTACAGCAAAGAAGTTTCTTCTGTTCAGATGGAACCTCCTGGGTTTTGTCCATTGCCACTAGGCACACCAAGAAGAGTTTGGCCCGTCCCCTCAACCCCCACCCTTCATCTCTTCTGAGCACTGATCAGATCCTTTCTGAGGCTGCTGTTCTCCAGGCTAAACAGCTCCAGGTCTCTCAGCCTTTCCTCTTCACAAAGATGCCCCAGTCCTCTCAGCATCTTTGTAACCTCTACTGAAATTTGCTCCAATAGTTCCTTGTTCTCAGCTCCTGAACTGGGGAGCTGAGAACAGTGTCTGACTCCAGTCTCCACTGAGCAGTTTTTAGAGTGGTGCACTGCCAACATGAAGAGCAGTGAAAATGAAGTGGAGGATCAATCCAGCAAAATGAACAGCTGGAGAATATGCTACAGAGAAGTCTTTATATGAATGCAAAATATAACCTGGAGGCAGTAGCTCTGCTTGTGGAACATGAAGGATAGGATGTATGAGAGAAGGATAGAACTGAATATGGAGGTCTTCAATTTATCTATATCTTTTAAATTATTAGGTGCATTTACAGGGAAAAAAACACAAAACAAATCCAGATTTGAACAAGTTGAAACTGCTTTAATCATCTGTCTTCACGTGACCTTTCTTGCAGTGCTTTCACATAGTGTTACTTTTGACAGAAGTGTATTTGTGGGTTATTTCCCTTCTTTTTTCCTTTATTCCAGCATTACTGTCCTTTTTATTTTTAATTGACTTTGTCCTGAAGGTGAAGGCTGACTGCATACATTTGCTTTTTTCAGCTGATTACAGACTTGTAAGAAACCAAGGAAACTATGGCAATGTTAGTGTGTCTTGGGTAGTTGACCCAGCCTGTACCAATGACATCTATCCAGAACAAGGGACTATTTTCTTTGATAATCTGGAGTTCTCAAAAAATATCACCATTTATTCACTACCAGATGAGGTAAACTTGTTTGTTTGCTTGTTTTTGTGAGTATACAGAACAAAATGCAAGTGGAAAACACTTAAAATTCAAGGAGAATTTAGAAATGCTTTTTTTTCGGAGGCTGATTTGTGTGAAAAATTGAAATAGTTGGGCAAAACTGGGTAAAATCATAAAGAGATTTGTGAAGCTGTGCATATCTATAAAAAAAAACAGTTAAATATTGAGAGTTCTTGGATGTGGTTCAATTAAGGAAATACTCATTTGAATAAACCCCTTGTTTTGATAATTTTTAATGCTGGTGTATTTGAAGTGTTGTAAGAAAGACTGAGGAGAACAATTAATAATAAATACAGTTGTAAAAACAAATATAACTTTTGAGTCATCTTTCCAACAGTAAAGATAAGAGGAGTTATTCACAAGGTTTGTAGAATGATAACTTCTGTGGTTTTCTGATGGTTTCTGTTCTATGAACCATCATTTGCCATCTCTCTTGACACTCAATATTTAAAAAGCAACGCTCAGAAATCTCTGGTTTGTTAACCCACTCAAGTCTTCATTTTTTTAATCTTCACTGCTTTTTGTGCAAGGAATTAACTTTGCCATCCTTTCAGATACCTGAAGAGATGGAAGTTTTCATCATCAGTTTGTTCAATGCTACTGGTGGAGCCAGGCTGGGCAATATAACAAGTGCAATTTTGCAGATTTCAAGGAATGATGATCCCATTTATTTTGCAGGTTAGATATTGTTGGTTTAAAATGTAGAATACATGTAGTAACCCAAACAGATTTTATTGGCAGTCTAGGTCATTGAGAAATCCTAATCCCAGCAAATCTAGTATGAAAACCTTGGTTGTATTTCTAATTGCTTCCTTTAGAACCTTCCCTCGTTTTACTTAATTGTTCTCATTGGTGATACTGGGATTAGTTAAGTGGGTAAGTGCTGCAGTGATCTCTTGTACCTGCGATTATTTCCATTCCTTTACCACATATACCTTGTTTCACTTCAGGAGAAGGATGCTCTTGGGGAGGATTAACAAAATAGGTCAGATGTAGGGAGATGAACCTTGAACTCAGGTAGACTTACTTGTTGCTTGTGTATTTTCAGAGCCTCTGACAGTGACTAGAGAAGAAGGGAGTGTTGCAAACTTCACAGTCCTGAGGAATGGATCTGCTGATGTTGCTGTAGCTGTTTACTATATTACTGTCGATGGGGATGCAACAGCTGAAGATGGGGATTTTGTTCCCAGTGGAAGGAATAGTGTCATTGTGTTTGATGTTGGAGAAAGAGAGCAGAACTTATCTGTGTATATTAATGATGATGATATTCCTGAAACTGATGAAACATTTTATATCTTCCTTTTGAATTCTACAGGTAAATGTAATCATTTGATGTTTATTAGCATTCCTCTTTTCTTGGCAGAAATATTTTACCAGCTTAGAATCATAGAATCCACAAGGTTGTAAGAGACCTCCAAGATCATCCAGTCCAACCTATCCCCCAGCCCTATCCAGTCAACTAGACCATGGCACTAAGTGCCTCAGCCAGTCTTTTCTTGAACACCTCCAGGGATGGTGACTCCACCACCTCCCTGGGCAGCCCATTCCCACGGCAAAGCACTCTCTCTGGGAAGAACTTAGTCTTGTCAAAAAGGAATATGTGTAAATTCCAAGTATCACATGAGTAAGATTTGCTTCAGCATTTCTATACAGTCACTGTAAACATTGTGTTTGGATTTTCATCCTGAATTGTTCAATGAGAAACAACCCCCAAATTATGTCACTGAAAACTTCCCTGCAAAAACAACTGATGTTAAAGTCTCCTTTCAATAGTAAATGCTCCAAATTAGATGGGTATTTTACTTGACTACAGAAACAGAAGGCTAAAGAATGTTGGTACTGCAAGTCTTAGGGAAAAAGGGATTCTTTCAGACTTTTTATCATGCTCTGGTGTGCACTACACAACTGCCTGATTTTTGTAAAAACAAACAAAACTGTCTTTATTTTAAAGGAAACCCTTGTAAATATGTGTCTGTTTTATTTTTGTGGCAGTGTAGTGTATGAATATTTTTTTTCAGCCCAACATCATAGTTTTGCAGAGCTTGATCTACAGAAAACTGTTAGAAGTTGCCTGACTTTGTCTCTGTGGTCTTTTTAAGGGCCTTCTCCACAAGCTACCAAAAAATGGATTTATTGTCTTAGCAGTTTCTATTCATTTTTTTTCCTATTTCAAAAAAGATCATTTAACAGTGAATGATGCAAAATCGTTCATCACATTCCTATTTTTTAATTAAACATCTTTTGGAATAAGCCATCACTGCTGTGGAATCCTGCTAAGAAAAGATAAATTAAATATAAGGTACAGGTAAATTTTACTGGGTTTTACCTGCTCAATAAAGCCCCTCACCACTTCTAGCCCTGCCAAAATTTAAGATGTGGTGGGAAAGCATCTGTAATTGTGCTAGCAAGTGTTCATGATTTAGTTCAGTTGTTACTGTTCTGTATCTGAGAGGCAATAACAGGCTGTGAATGCACTGTGTATCTGTGCAATGCAAACCGAATCTGTATTGAATGAGCCATCAAAACGCTGAGGCTGGAGAGGCTGTTATTTAATACAGCAAAGGAAAGCTGTCACAAGTAACCTTCACTTCAGACCATACCTTCACAATTAAATTATGTGGTAGGTTCAAGGACTCAGTTCAAGATGAGGAAACCTAGAAATAGACTTCTTGATTTAGACATGCATGCTAAGTGTCTTAGCCTTAATTACAAGTCTGATCTTTGCAGTGGGACTAAGGTCACACAAAAGTGGATACCCTGTGGCTGCTTTATGAATTGCTCACGGGGTTTCCCTGCGTCTGCCCTGGATATTGGTAGCAGACAACTAGAGAATTACAGAGGAATTTATAGCAATTACTTGAATATAAGGTAGCTTGTATGTTTGCTGATGTCAGCTAGCATCCATTTTGGCACCCAAGTTTCAGTTTACTGACCACCAGCCTTACTGAAATGTTTTCACAAAGCCATTCTATCATCCTAAATGCTTTCTTTGGTGATCTCAGTCTATGTTACTATCTGTCTTCAGAATACTGTGTCTTATTGTTCTGTTGAGAACTTCTCATGGCTTTCCTCCTGACATGCTGGTTTTAGACTTGTTCTGGTTCAAAAAGCCCTCTAAGATCGAGTCCAATCATCAGCCCAATACCACCATGGTCATTAAACTATGTCCTGCAGTGTTATGTCCACACAATTTTTTTAACACCTCCAGGGACAGTGACTCCATGTGATGGTCTGGGCTCTTACCCGCCCCCCACACACTTTTGGAATTGCCCCAGCTAACTCAGAAGGCCTCTGGGAATATAAATGAAGCTATTTATTTACAAGCAGCACAATATACAAGCAGATATTTACAATATATACAGTTATATACAGAAATATATAAAGGATACACAATACAGAAGCACAACTCCCCTCCCAGAAACCTGAGTCCCCAGGAAGGGCTCTCAAACCACCCCAGCACCTTCCCCTGCCCCTCTCAACCTTACCCCAAATCCTGAGAAAGGAATAAAGGTGCAGCCGAGAGTTTAAGAATGAAGGTTAGTGGCAGTGAGGTTAGGGAGATGTGGCTAGGTCTGTGGACAAAGGCAGAGTGAAAAACAAAATGGAGAATGTTATCTACTGTTTACCCTTCTTGTTCCCAGAGCTCTCAGTGGGACTGTGAGAGAAGGAGACACAACCATTGTTTTCCTTTTCACAGCCCATTATCTAGTTCTTTTCACCAAAACATTCTAGCTTGCTTCAAACTAGCACACTCCACCACTTCCCTGGACAGCCTGTTCCAACGGCTGACCACTCTTTCAGTGAAGAATTTTTTTCCTAATACCCAATCTAAACCTCTCCTGGTACAATTTTGAGGCCATTTCCTCTCATTCTATCACTTGATATGAGAGAGACGAGACCAACCTCCACCTCACTATAGCCTCCTTTCAGGTAGCTGCGGAAAGCCTGAAGATCTCCCTCAGCCTCCTCCAAATAAAACAATCGCAGTTACCCCCAAAAGAATGGGTAGCTGTAGGCTCCCTTTGCCTCCAAAAGGAGGACCATCACAACATCATGCAAACCTCTCTGGAGTAATATAGAATGGTTTGGATTACAAGGGTCTTAAAGACCAGGTAGTTCCAACCTATCTGTCATGGGCAGGGACATCTTCCACTAGATCAAATTGCTCAAGGCTTGATCCAGCCTGGCCTTGGACCCTTCCAGGGATGGGTCATCCACAACTTTCTGGACAACCTGTTGCGATATTTCACCACTCATCGTTAAGAACTTCTTCCTTACATCTGCTCTAGATCTACCTTCATTCGCTAAGAACCACTTAGAATACAAAACATTTCCATGCCCATTCCTGAAAGCAAAGCCATTGTTTTCTTGCTGTGACCTGTTGCGTGTTGTTCTTGATTGCTACATCCTTTACAAAGATTATGTTGGAGTGTTGTGCTGCAAAGAAAATATGGATAGAAGTGTATGAAGTTAAAGCAATGCACACTGTTCACTTTGGAACGAAAATGAGTCTCGTGCTCTTAAACAGGGTGAAAAATGAGAAGGGGTGGAAAAGGTGGAAAGAATGTACAAATGTGGACATAAGAAGAGTGCTAGAATGTCCATACAGTGCTAACATGCTCTGATGTGGGCATGAACAAACTCTTAGATGTTGTTCTTAGCTTTTATTTAGTGCAGTGTTTCTGTTCTAGGTCTAAAGGAGAAACGGGATCTACAAGTTTTTCTTCTGTCTTGACCAATTGCTCAAAGATAATATACTCCTCTTGTGTAATCTGTTCAGCTCAGACTCCCATCTTCTCTGGTCATTTCACCTATGTTTTTTCCTCTCAATGTTCTGTCTTGCTTTCTGCTTGAAATGTTAATTAACTATTTTTACTCTGATTTGCCTGTTTTTCATGGGTTGCTTTTGTTCATTTCCTTGTATAAGAGCACTTGGTGGGAGAAAGGAACACCTCCAGTTTTAGAGTTACCTCCATTTCTGGCTTCAGTTTTGATAAAACCAACCACACTCTTTTCAGGGGATACTGTTATCTATAAGGCTGGAGTGGCCACAGTCATTATTGAAGCAAATGATGATCCCAATGGAATTTTCTCCTTGGAACCTTTAGAGAAGGCAGTGGAGGAAGGCAAAAGTAACACTTTCTTGTAAGTGATGTCTTTTGAATTACACTTTTTTGACCTGATGCATGTGGTACTTTATGGAGAGTGCTTTTGTCTAATCCTGTGCAAGTTTGTATTGATAAATACACACATTTAAAAGTTTTGGATTAAATGATATGTAAACATATTGAAGAAGTCAGCTATTGTAGAAGACAGCAGCTGAGTAGACTCTGCATATTAAAATGTGTACATTTTAGAATGTTGATGAAGAAGTGTAAATAAATAAAACTGCAGCTTTTGGTGTGTTCTGTAGATAATGAAGAATTAGACGATTGAGCAGAATATAGCCTGAGCTAATGGAGAAGTAAAAAGATCTCAAACACAGCCAGATACAACAAAAGGATTCTTCATTTTTTTTTGCACCCTGCTTTGAAGCCTTCCCTTACAAACAACCTATTTATTACTGTTTATTACTCTATTCTTTCTCATATTTTGTTTTTCTTCTGGTAGATAGAGAAGGAAGTCTATACTCAAGTCCAGATGTGACTGTTTTCTAGACAGAATATACCTTTGACTCTGAAAGTATTTTCTGTCCAGACACTGAGGTGTATTCCCAGATGGGCAGTTGTGAAGTTAATTTGCTTGACATCTTAATTTGTTATGTTCCTTGAAGTCAGGATGGGGTTGTGATTTGGCCAAAATCCTAAATTTTCATTAAGAAACCTCTAGACAGGATGTAAAGAGAAGTCAGTTCACAATAACTGTGGCAATGTGAACAATTAGGGAAGAAGTTTTATTCACATTTATCTTTTTATGTGATTTATTTGTTTCTTTTAGAGGCCTTCCAGCAATGCCTTTCATTGAGAATTACATCTTTATGCTTGTGCTACATACCTGAAAATGAAAATCCCTGAGAATATATTAAGTATATGATGTGTTTGGGTTATGCTTTTGTTTGGTGTTTTTAAGGACCTTTTATAATCTTTTTTTGAGGATTATTTTAGTTTGAGTTTTTGTTTGTTTGTTTGTTTTGTTTCTTTTTAATTTGATGATGTGAAGAGCCATGATTTGAACATATACAGATTCTTCTATGGAAGAATGCCAACATTTGAGGTTTTTGCTCATCCTTCACTGCTGAAATATAGTGATCTGTCTCCTCCATATCCTCACTGATTTGTTAATACTGGTGTAAGAAGGAGCTGAAGAAGGCTTGATGGTTAAAAGGGGATATGTTTGTCATTAAGTGTAGATGATTGTCTTACTTATCTAAGAGTAGATAAGTGAAACAATTTTTGATCTTGATGTTCACTTTCTGTATCACTGAACAGGGTTTTGAGACATAGAGGGCACTTTGGAAATGTCTCTTTGACCTGGCAGCTGTTTGATAATGGCTCTACTCTGAGGCCAGGAGAAGAGTTCCATGAAACTTACGGGACTGTGCACTTCATGGGTGGTGAAGGATCAAAGCCAATAACACTCCATGCTATTTCAGATAGAATTCCTGAATTCAATGAATTTTACATTCTAAAGTTGGTGAATGCTTCAGGTATTTGTCTTCCATATCACCATTTCCTTCATATCTGATAGAAAAGAATTATATTTAGTCAATGAAAAGGAAACCATCCCTGGAAAGAACTTTGCTTTATATCATGTCTTGATAACCTATACTTTTCTGGTAAAGTTTTAGGTTTTATTTTTCATTTAATCTTAATGTTAGGTATATGGATGCAGTTTTTCAGTTCATTAATTAGTTGCACACATTTTGGTGGTCCGACCTTTAAAAAGGATGCCTCTTGGTGATTTCTGAGATGTACGTCTTTGTATAGTGGAAGACAACATAGAACTGTTAAAGGCTGTGCATGTCTAGCAAATGGAGGTTGATGGGTTTGTTTACTTTTTTCTAGAGGGGGTAAAAAAATTAAGAGTTACCAAATCCTTTTACTTAAATCATGATTGCTGCAGTTTTGCTACTGAGCAGAGTTCCAAATCTCTTGAACTCAGTCTACCTCAGTATTATTTGTAGTTTTCTGTGCCTAGATATGTGACCCAGAAAATACGAGTTGACCTTTGCTGAAGGTGAGATCCGTAGGCATGTACAGAAGATTTCCTGCATGTTGTAGGTAGCTCACTGCGCAGTTTGAACACGGAAGCTCTATGTTCACATCATGGTCTTCCTGAGTTCCTGTTGTGCAGAAATACATGACTAATGGCAGGAGATGGCAGCAGTTTTAATGTGCAACTGTTTACTGATTTTGCAAGGTATATCTGCTGTTTCAGAGGCAACAGGTCAGATTTTGCCATTCTGTGTTCCTGTAAACTTTGGCATAATATGAGAACTGAATTGTTTGTCAAGTGAAACCAAAGTAACTTATATCATTAACTCGTTCAGAACAGTTGGAGCTGATCTTGTTCCAGCTTCTTTTGCTGCAGAGAAATGACATGCAGCTTTTTCTGTGAAAACTGTCACTATAGTGTTTTAAAAATCATAGAATATGTTATTTAATCAGAACATTTGCTAAGAGTTCACAGGCTCTTCAAAGAAGATTTCAGCCTTTTAAAAAGACATTGTTTAAAAACGACATTATTTAAAAACACAGTCTTTAAGTACTTAGGAACTTTTTTCAGACTGTAGTGCTTGAAACCAAACACTAACTTCTGCTCTAACTTCTGTTACACAGGAGGATTTCCTGGTCCTGGTGGTCAGTTGTCTGAAACAAACTTAGCTGTAACTGTGATGATTCCATTCAATGACGACCCTTTTGGAGTCTTTGTCATAGATCCAGAGAGCCAGGACAGAGAGATAGTGGAAGATGTTCTTTCCGAAGATGATCTTTCCTATATTACAGACTTCACTATCTGGAGGCAACAAGGCACCTTTGGTGTTGTACGTTTAGGATGGGAAATACTGTCTGGCACATTCGAAGCTGGACTTCCATCGATGGTAGACTTTTTGCTGCTAGGGTCATTCCCAAATTCTGTGCAATCTCAGCCACACATGAGACGCCATCACAGTGGAACAGATGCTTTGTATTTCAGTGGAAAGGGGGATGCATTTGGGATTATTGATCTAGAACACGTGTGCAATGGAAATACTGCACTCACCAATTTCACATTTTCAGCATGGTTGATTCCTAGCATCAGGACTGATGGTTACATAGTGGAAAAGGATGATGATAATGGGACCTTGTATTACGGTGTGAAAATCCAAACAAATGATTCTCATGTTGCTGTAATGCTCCATTATACAGCGTTGGGATCCAATTTGACATATATGGCTAAAGCCACAGTTCAGAAGTATCTGGATGAAAATACTTGGCTTCACCTTCTCATTACTTTGGATGAAGGTATAATTGAATTTTACATGGATGGAATTCCAATTCAGGGAGGAATTAAGAGCCTTAAAGGGGAAGCAATTGCTGATGGTAAGCTTCATTGTTTTGTTCTGTATGCAAAGTTCTGCTGTGTATGGAAGAGTCTACTTCATTGAAAGGTGTATGTGAAATACTTTTATGTCTAATTAGTTAAATGAAAAGAATGAATGGAAAATTTGAAAATATTTCCAATGTGCATACAAAAATAAGAACTGGGAAAGTTCCAGAGAATTCAGAATTGTGACAGTTTGGACTGCAGTAATCTGAAAATAAATGAATAATGTATTGTAGTATTTATATAGATATGCTTTTCATGTGTACCTACAGTTCAATATTTAACTTTGCAGTTAATGATTTCCATAAGATTTAAATTACTTTAGGTAAGAAAGGACGTTTTTCCTCTCAGTTTCCTAAAAAAACAAAAATAATGATTTTTTTCCTAGTGGTGCATTATATTACAACTAAGCCAATGTCTTGTAGGCAGTAGTATTTTTCAGGGTGTAGACTTACTTAAGTGTATATTTATATGGTACAAGGAAATTATGTCTATACTAGCAAATAAATGTAATAGTGTTCCAAGGAACATCAGCATGTGCGCTTAGTCTGAGTGGATTGTCCCAGATGTGGTTTTAGGCAAGACTTTCACTCTGAAATATCACAGCAGGGACCAGAGGAGTATATCAAAACAATTTCTTTATAAAGCCAGACATGATGTGGTGAGAATGTATATATGTGTGTATGTGTGTGTATATATATATATATGCGCACATGTACACAATATACATATTGTGTATATATATAAATATATATAAAAATGTATTTTTTATATATAGAGATACTATATTATATATGCAGTTGTTCAGTTTCTGACTCTTCTCCATGAATCTCTTTTTTCTTGAAAATCATCTCCATCCTTTTTGATTTCTTCTCTCGCTTTCAATTTCATATGATTTTCTTAGTGGTAATAGGCAGTGAATGATTATTGAATTCTGGAATGCAGTCTCCTTTTTTTTTTTTTTGTAGTCAAAGAGAATAAAAACACAGAGTGATGTTAAATGCATCTATATCTACAGGCATACATGTACACAAATACAGAGTGAGAATAGAGATGAGACGTCATTAATCGTAGAGTGTAGCATTTTACTTCTGCCTCTGAATTTCCAGTGATTGAAGTTGAAGAAGTAAATTTGTCTTCTGTAACAAAGTAGGCCCCTGCAGTTAATAATTTCTGGAAGATTTGCAGTGCTGCAGCTGATAAAGAATCTTTCCCCCTTGGTTTCAGAAACCGAGATGAAATTCAGTAATGCTTTTGCTGCTAGAAGTGTATGTCTGAGTTGTAGATTTCCTGTGTTAGTAGAAATAGCATATGCTCTATCTAGAAATATTTGAAGTACAAGATAAGGAGGTAATCTCTCTCCATTTAGTGTTGGATGCTACGCAGTGGTGAGCGTAATAGCTCTCCATCCTCTGCTTTGTGCCCTGGGACCATTTAATTTTCAGTTGCTGTGATTACTCTAGAGCTGCCTCTCAGTGTCTTATGTATGCCGTTCAAGAGCACAGTTTCTTCCAAACCCAGAAAACAGTTGGAAAGCAGAGATGTCTGTGTGTTTTAGCATGACAGGACTGAGTGAGTTGCCAGCTCTTTGTGAAACAGACAGTTGTGACCCTATGATTTGCAATATAGGGTAATTGTTTGGAGACAGAGGAGTGATAGTGCTGCTGCGAAGGGCATTTGGAATTTGTTGTACATTCCTGAAGTCTATATTACCAGTGCATTAGGGGAAAAGCACATCCAGAAGAGCATGTCCAGTCACCACGAGTGCCACTAGTGTGGATCCACTGTCCCAGAATAGACAACATGGGCTCTGTTTAGAAAAACAAAAACAGAGAGGCATATGAGATATACTCTACAAATCTGTAATGGAAAGAGAGAGGTTTCTAAGCCTCACAAAAAGGAGGCATGGCGACAACATGCTGATAGAACTAATAGGTTGAAGAACCTGTCCAATGTAGGATGGAGTTTGACCAGTGCTGATCTATCTGAAACAATGAGGCGAACCTTGCGGAACCTACTGACTTTGCACTTCAAGATCAATATGATCCCTAATCCAGGCACAATAAACAGTTTACCATTGATTTTTGGCAATTTCAGCTATTCAGACTCAGATGTACTAGTTTAAAGAAATATAATAATCTGAGAAAAATTATGGTTTCCTTCTCAGGTCCAGGAATAGTGAGAGTCGGAGCAGGAGTCAATGGCAGAAGTAGGTACACGGGATTAATGCAGGACGTGAGGCTGTATGAACGTAAACTGACACGAGGAGAGATCTATGAACTCCACGCAACTCCTGCAAAGAGTGATGTCCACCCTGTCTCTGGCTATCTGGAGTATCGTGAAGGAGAGACCAATAAGTCCTTCATTGTCTCTGCGAAGGATGACAATGAGGAGGAAGGAGAGGAATTGTTCATCTTAAAGCTCGTTTCTGTGCGTGGCGGAGCTCGGATTTCACAAGAAAACACCACAGCACGGTTAAGAATACAGAAAAGTGATAATGCTAATGGTTTGTTTGGCTTCACTGGAGCCTGCATTCCTGAGGTAAGGTGTGCAGAAGAGAAATTATAGGTGACGTTTTTGGGCACAGTAAATAAAATGTAGTGGCAGGAGCTGCACAAGGCCTTGATTGGTAGTTTTTCATAGTTAAGCAGTATTTTGTAGAATTCAGAAATGTGTTATTTTTGTCAGTACAGCTTCAATTCTCCTGACATTTGCACTGGCATTTATAAAAAGTGCCCAGATTGGTTTTGTTAGGGTAATTGATTTTATTACATAAACTGAATACTGAGGCTTAAATCTTTCTATAAGGACATTTTTTCCCCCTCTCTTACTTCTGCCACATCTGAAGCATCAGTTAAAGTATAAAATTTGTTGGCTTTTTGAGAATGGTTTATTAAAAAAGATCTTTATTTTTCTGTGTTACATGAGCATAGAATAATTAAGGTTGGAAAAGACCTGTAAGATCATCATGTCCAAGCTCCTACCCAGCATTTCCATGACCACTAGAATGATGTGTTCAAAATTATTTCACTACAGGTCATAGAGTGACAAGGTGTGATGTATTTTTCCCTGACCATTTGCTGTCATTAAATTGCATAGATTTGGTGTGGATCCAGTTAATTCTGACTGTGAGATGCTTTTTTTTTGTTTCTTTTCCCTGTTTTAGACATGAAATTGATGAAATTCTTCCTTTGTGGTAGCTTCTATATATGCAACATATATGTGTGTGTGTTTATATATATATATACACACATATATGTAAACTTGCTAGTTTTTGCAGGAGGGTTGAAATAAATATAATGCACTTTTACTTCTCAAATAATTTATAAGGGAAAAAGACACACGAGTAGGTGTTTGTTTGGTTGTTTGTTTTTTTTTTTTTTCTGTATTGGATTATTTTGGAGAGCAGAATTCAGAATGCTTCCAGTTTGGAAGCTGCCATGACTCTTTAATTCCGTCCTTTCTAACCAGTGTCCTTATGACACGTTTAGAAGTAAACCGCCTTGCCTGTGTGATACTGGATGTCATTTTGTTTCCAGTTTGCCTTCTATGTGCCTACCACATGCTATGATAATAGATTCCATCAGTTTCAAATGCCACTGATAATACTGTGATGCCATAGATCATCAACCAACCGTGAAGTAAAATGAAAAATTTATGTGGGCTGTTACTTGTTTTGCATTTACCTTACGTCCGCTTCACCAGGGAAGTATTACAGCTCTCAGTGGTGATACAGATACATAACACTGTTTTATCAGTAATTTAATTGCTTTTTGAGCATATCTGTCTAATAGGCAGCTGGAGCCACTTGCAGTATCTGCACCGTGTTACACAGCAGCTCTGAAACTTAGCTAATGCCTTTCCCTAGCTTTCCTGGCAGTTTTCAAATCAATTTATTTTCTATTTCAATTCTATGACCTTAATTTTACAAAATACTCTCTCAGTAGCATTACCTAATTTGTTCTAAATATGTGGGACTGTTGCTGCTGAAGTCACAGAGTCACAGGGTTATTTTAGTTGGGAAAAATAGGCATTCAAGGTCATCAGCTCTAACCAACTCTTACTCTGCCAAGTCAGGTGCTGAACCATTTCTCTCCAAAAACAGAACTGTAAAGAGGAGTGAAAAACCACAATATTTTTCAAAGGTTTTACTAAATGATGATAGTATAATTAAATTTTTTTTTTATCTACTTATATTTTCTCCCCATAGTGTTTCTAAATGGGGAAATACAACTATTTTGTGTTCCCAGTTGGAAAAATCCAGTTATTTCTTTAAATTACTGATAATATTAAAAAAATATATATATTTGACATGAATACAAGACAGGCTTGAGAGGTGGGCTCAAGACAACCTCATGAAGTTCAACGAGACCAAGTACAAGGTCCTGCAGCTGGGTCAAGGCAAAACTTTAGCATGAGCTAGCAGTGGTTGCTAGCAGTACAGCTTGGCTTGGGATGCTGGGCTGCATCCAAAGCAGTGAGAGCAGCAGGACAAGGAGGGGATTCTTCCCCTTTGCTCTGCTCTGCTCTGCACTGCTCTGCTGACACCTCACCTATGGTAATGTGTCCAATTCTGATGCCTCTAGCATAGGAGGGATGTGGAGCTCTTGGAGCGGATCTAGAGGAAGCCATGAAGATGACCAGAAGGCTGAAACACTTACCCTATGAGGACAGACCATGAGCTTGGGACTGTTCAGCCTGAACAAGAGAAGGCTCCAAGGAGACCTTAGAGCAGTCTTCCAGGATCTGAAGGGGGCTCCCAGAGAACTGGAGAGGGACTTTTGCTAAAGGCTGAGAGTGACAGAATGAAAGATGATGTCTTTGAGCTGGAAAAGGGGAGATTGAGCCTGGAGATGAGGAAGAAATTCTTGACAGTGAGGGTGGGGAGACAAGGGAGGCTTAGGGAGCCTGTGCATGTCCCCTCCCTGGAGGTGTTCAGGGCCAGGTTGGATGAGGCCTTGAGCAACCTGGGCTAATGGGAGTTGTCCCTGCCCATGGCAGGGGAGTTGGAACTGAATGATCTTTAAGGTCCCTTCCAATCTAAACCACGAATCTGTGAAAACAATAGTTGCAGGTGCTTTAAGTGTGCATATTTAAACATATTATGTGTTTGTTATATAGTTTTGGGGGAAGAGATTGTGTCCTAAACAAACAACAGTAGTTACTGACTTAACTTGAGTTATTGACTTAACTTTTCAGTCCACAGGGAGATGGCAGAAGCTGTTGGGAATTCCACTAAGATTGTTCTGACCATCACGTTTGATTTTAACTCCCCACCACTTCAAAAGTGCTAAAAGTAATATGGCCACAATTTCTTACCTGAGTTCCACTGACCTTAGAGAATTCCATGTTTTGCATTTATTGCTTTCATTAACTTTGTCATCACTAACAAACATTTCAATTTCTTGCTTTCTTCCAGACAGCTGATGAGGGTTCTACAATATCCTGTGTCTTGGAGCGTACCAGGGGAGCCCTAGACTACGTGTACATAAATTACATTATCTCACAGGTTGATTCCACTGGGATTAATTACTCTGTTACCGATTTTTCTAACAGCAGTGGCACTATCACGTTCCTTCCTTGGCAAAGATCAGAGGTACACCCTACCTTCCTATTAACTATTCATCCTGTCCTTTGCAAACCTGCTGGAAAACACCTCCTGAAGTTGCTTGACCAGTTTTTGTACTAGAGAGTGCTTCCTTCACATGGCTTTTGTTATCTTTTGAAGGGTATTTTGTACCCCTGGCAACTAGCAGTCGATATGATACATGTATGTATCTTGGCTCAGGGGTCACACTTTGTGTGCATGTATGCTTGAATACAAATAATATATGAGATGGTTTTGCACATATGCATGTATTAGATTAATGCATAGCTATCTATTTATACATTATGTAGTTCTGGGCTGAAGTAATGTATCCAGCTACTTCTGAAACTGGAAAATCATCAGGTTTTGATCTGAGTTTTGGAACTCAGATTTATCTCTGCATCAGTTGCAGAATCACAGAATGATTTGGGTTTAAAGGACCTTTCAAGGTCATCTAGTCCAACCCCCCTAGAGTCAGCAGGGTCATCTTCAACTAGAACAGGTTGTAAAGAGTCCCAAACAGTCTCAACTGGAATGTTTCCAAGGGTAGGGCTTCAACCAGATGGTCATAAAGATCAGTGCTGTAGTCAAATGTCTGGCAGCTGCTGATGGACATGTTCGCTCCCTTTTGCTTGATCTGTTTCTGTGAGTTCAATTGTGGCCCACAGCTGAGGAATGTCAGATTCATTGGAAGAAGTGGGGCCACGACACTGTAGAAAGTTAATGTTTGCTTTGTCTTAGCATTCATAGAACGGAATTGTGAGTCATTAGCAGGAAATTCTGTCTTTGTTTTCACTTTTATCACTTTGCTAAAGTCAGTATGGACTGACTGAAATCTATTGATATGTTTAGAAAGGATCCTAATGGCTCCACCAGAACAGTGGATCTGGTACAAGTTAAACAATGTAAGTGGTTAGAGCTTGGCAAAGGCTCGTGATACCTAAGTTTGCTCACGTCACTGCTCATTCAGCTTTCTCTGTTAGAGCATGTTACTGCATTGCACATGGTCATATAAAGCAAAAATCTCAAAAGTTTTTACAGTCCGGTAGTTTGGGTGGACCCTGCCTTATTCTATGTAGTGGCAGAAAAGGGATGGTATACCCTCCTGCTCCACTGGTGGTGGTCCAATATGTTGTCTGCATGTGGAGAAGTTAATGGACATGCCCCTAAGAAACAGATTTCACGCAGCTGCTCATCGGGTGAGATGTCTTAAGAGACTTTCTGCTGAAGTATGTAAGCTACTCATTCCCACACCTCTAAATACAGTCTTTAAACCTTCTTATCAAATCATATCACAATGTATAGAAAGCTGGAGTTGTCTGAAGTGAGTATCTTAGCCTGTGCATTGCAGATTACATTAGTTAATAGATGATCTGCAATCTCAAGTGTCATAAAAAAATAGCTTTACATATTCTTTAAATTGTAGTAATCACTGTAATGTCTGCTCAGAAGCACAATTTCTTCAAGATTTAAACTATGCTGATGTTAAGGTAGATAATAAATAATTCCTTATTTGATTGTGTGTTTGTCTGATTGGAAGCACTTAAGAAAATATGCCTTCTGTCTCTGGTAGCTTGGTGAAGTTGTGTTTGCAATGCACATTCTAAACATAAAATATTATTGTAGAAATCAGGCTATAGACATGGAAAGCAAAAAATGTTGTCTACGTGAACTTTCAGAACTACACAGCAGGTAGAGGTGACTAATCAAAGAATTTCATGAGTTAAGCAGGGTCATGAAACTGTTAAGAGATGTATGTTGCAAGGTTTGATTTCTCTGTGGTTTGGTCCTTCTCTAGGTCTTAAATTTGCATGTTATTGATGATGACATTCCGGAGCTAAATGAGTATTTCCGTGTGACATTAGTCTCTGCAGTGTCTGGAGATGGAAAACTAGGTTCAACTCCTACCAGTGGAGCAAGTATAGATCCAGAAAAGGAAACTACTGATATCAGCATCAAAGCCAGTGACCACCCATATGGTAACTGTGATGGAAATATACAGTCTTGGTGTGGATAAATGTGTAGTTCTCGCTCAACAGAGAAAAACCTTGCTTAGCTTTTTGATAGTTGAGGAGGCAATCCCAAGTATTCTGCTTTGTCTAACTTGAGAGAAATTAACAACTTTGATGCAAGAATGAAAGCTAAGCTGCTTGCTCTTGACAATATTACAAAAAAAGTCAAATCCACCCTGACCAGACAGACAACTATTCCCTTCTGGGTGGAAATAAAGTTGACATGCAGTTCATCCTGTGCAAGGTCTTCTCAGATAAGAATTACTGATGAAGAGAGACATTTCTGCATGCTTATGATACCAATAAGTATGCACTATTATGTCATATTCACAGAATCACAGAATGGTTGGGGTTGGAAACAACCTCTGAACATCGTCAAGTCTAAATCTGCTCTAGAGAAGGGTCACCTGGACTAAATCACCTGGGAACACATCCAAGCAGGATTTAACTGCCTCCAGAGGTGGATGTTGAGGCTCTTATGGGAAGAGTTGAGTTCATTATTGTGTTGTAGCTTTATGAAGACTCCTATGGATATCGGTGAGAGAGGGAAAAGTACACATCACATCCTGGAATTATCATGATTGAGTTCTAAGGGCACAGCTACAAACTGGAACATAGAATGTTTCACCTCAACACGAGGAGAGACTTCTTTACAAGTGAGGATGACGGAGCACTAGAACAGGCTATCTTCTTCTCTGGCAACTTTCTAAACCTACCTGGATGCATTCCTGTGTGAACTACCTTAGGTGATCCTACCTTGGCAAGGAGGTTGGACTCAATGACCTCTGGAGGTCCATTCCAGCCTCTGAAGTTCTGTGATTCTGTGATTCTGTTTAATTGCCTTGTAGTATCAGAAATGTTAAATATTATAACTTGATTTCTATTTATTATCATCATTTAAATTTTATGTGAGAAGCCATCTTCCAACCTGGTTGATTCTATGATTCTATGATTCTATACTACTTGTCTGCCAGGTCTGCTGCAGTTCTCAGTGGGGCCACCTCCTAAGCCAGGTGATGGAATGATTCTGCCAGCCTCTACTGTGCCCCATATTATCATTAAAGAAGAAGTTGGACACATTAGGTTGCTGGTAGTTCGTGCACAAGGCCTTCTTGGAACAGTTCTGGTGGAGTACAGAACAGTGCCACTTACAGCTTTCAGCCCTAAGGATTATCAGGTATGGCTGTTGCCAAGGTGTGAGATGATTTATTACAGTAATTTTGTATTAATGTATTATTTAATCAGAGCCCAGCTATGATGCTTTTCAGAGAAACACAGGAACACTTTATTTTATATGGTGATGTGATAAATGGATACTTAATACTTAAAAGAATATGTCATTATGTGACTTTTACCTCCTTTCTATGCAGCATGATCTACTTCCTAAGAAAAGTCTTTAGTTTTGATTATTTTCTTTCTCAAGAGAGTGTTCACTGCATCAAGAAAGGATATTTAATCTTGCTTCTGAGGATGTCAAACTTGATATTAACATTCAAGGTGCATGTACAGGTTAAGATTATGTTTGTACATGTTAGGGTTTGTATGTACCAACCCCACAACATCCTGCTCCAAGTTGGAGAGATACAGATTTGATAGGTGGGATGGTCAGTGGATAAGGCATTGGCTGGATGGTCACACCCAGAGGGTAGTGCTTAATGGCTTGAAGTCCAGATGAAGAACAATGACAAGTGGTGTCCCTCAGGGGTCTGTACTGGGACCTATGCTATTTAATGCTATTTAATGCTTTTATCAGGGAAGCCCTTGGTGCCATGGAGCTTGTAACTAATGATGAGTGGTTTGAGTGCCTATGGGTAAAAATCAGAGGGCAGACCAATAAGACTGATTCACTGGTTGGAGTCTGTTATAGGCCACCCAGCCAGGAAGAGGAGGTGGATGTGTTACTCTATAAACAACCTCAAGATGTTTCAAGACTCCCAGCCCTTGTTCTTATAGATGACTTTAACCTGCCAGGTATCTGCTGGGAACTCAACACAGTAAAGAGGTGGCAGTCTAAAAGGTTTTTAGAGAGTATGGAGGATAGCTTCTTGACACAACTGTTGTGCCAGTCTACCAGGGGGGAGGTTCTGCTCAATCTGCTGTTTATGAATAGAGAAGGGCTGGTGGGAGATAGGGTGATCAGAGGCTGCCTCGGGTGCAGTGACCATGAAATAATAAAGTTTTCAATAAGCAGTGAAGCTAAGAGGGGCATCAACGAAACATCCACAGTGGACTTCAAGAGGGCAGACTTTGGCTTATTCAAAGCACTTGCTCGAAGAGTGTCTTGGAAAAGAAACCTTAAAAACAAGAGTCCAGGAAGGATGAACCTACTGCAAGAAAAAAAACTTGAAGGCACAGGAGCAGGCTGTGCCAATGTGCCAAAAGCAGATCTGTCAGGGAAGATGACCAGCCTGGATGGGTGAGGGACTAGTGAAAGAGTTAAGGGGAAAAAAAAGAGGGCATATCACCTTTGGAAAGAGGGGGTGGTAACTCAGGAAAAAATTAAGGATGTTGCCATGTCGTGTAGGAAGAAAATTGGAGGGGCAAAAGCTCAGTTAGAATTCAGACTGGCCAGAGCTGTGAATGATAAGAAGTGTTTCTATAAATACATTAATGACAAAAAGAGGGGCAAGGATAACCTCCAGTCTTTATTGGACAAGGAGGAGAATGTAGTGACTAGAGATGAGGAGAAGGCATAGGTGCTTAACACCTCCTTTGCACCAATTTTCAATAGCAAGGCAGGTTGTCCTCAGGACAGTTGGCCTCCTGAGCTGATAGGTGGGATCAGGGAGCACAGCAGCCTCCCTATAATCCAAGAGGAAGTAGTTAGGGACTTTTTCAGCCTCTTGGATCCTCACAAGACTATGAGACCAGATGGGATCCATCCTAGGGTGCAGAGAGAGCTGGCTATCCACAGGAGAAGTCAGAAGGAGGACCCAGGAAATTACAGACCTGTCAGCCTGACCTCAGTGCCATGCAAGATAACAGAGCAGATCATCTTGAGTGCCTACAGGATGGCCAAGGGGATCAGACCCAGACAGCAGGGATTTAGGAGGAGCAGGTCCTGCTGTACCAACTTGATCACTTTTTATGACCAGGTGACCAACTTGGTGGATGTGGGGAAGGCTGTGGATGTAGTCTACGTGAATTTCAGCAAGGCCTTTGATACTGTCTGCCATAGGAAACTCCTGGCCAATCTGGAAACCCTTGGCTTGGACAGGGGCACTCTGTGCTGGGTTAAGAACTGGCTGGATGGCAGAGCCCAGAGAGTGGTGGTGAATGGTGCCACATCCAGTTGGCAGCTGACACTAGTGGTGTGCCCCAGGGATCAGTGCTGGGCCCAGTCCTGTTTAATATCTTTGTTGATGATCTGGACGAGGAGATTGAGTTCAGCATCAGTAAGTTTTTAAATGACACTAAGTTGGGAGCAGGTGTCAGTCTGTTGGAGGGCAGGAGGGCTCTGCCGAGGTACCTGGACAGATGGGTGTGATCCAAAGCCATGGGTTTTAACAAGGGCAACTGCAGAGTTCTGCACTTTAGCCACAACAACCCCATGCAATGCTACAGGCTGAGGACAGAGTGGCTGGAGAGCAGCCAGGCAGAGAGGGACCTGGGTGTACTGGCCGACAGCTGACTGAACGTGAGCCAGCAGTGTGCCCAGGTGGCCAAGAAGGCTGACAGCATCCTGGCCTGTATCAGGAATGGGGTGGCCAGCAGGACCAGAGAGGTCGTTCTTCCTCTGTACCCAGTGCTGATTGGGCCACAGCTTAAGTACTGTGTCCAGTTCTGGGCCACTCAAATTTAAAAAAGATGTTGAGGTGCTCGA
Source organism: Pogoniulus pusillus (assembly GCF_015220805.1). NCBI lineage: Eukaryota > Metazoa > Chordata > Aves > Piciformes > Lybiidae > Pogoniulus > Pogoniulus pusillus. The sequence continues at coordinate 37,223,418 of NC_087309.1, forward strand.
ACTTATCTAGGGAAGGGCAATAGGGCTGGTGAGGGGGCTGGAGCACAGCCCTATGAGGAGTGGCTGAGGAAATCTGTATTTTCAGTTCAGTCTTCATTCCAGCTATCTCAGACTTAGGTGTTTCAAAAGCTCAGAAAACAGAAAACAGTTTGTCTCTTAACAAATGAGGTGAAAACAGGGACTCCCAGGTGACTGAGGGAGCTGGGGTTCTTTAGCCTGGAGAAGAGGAGGCTCAGGGGTGACCTTATTGCTGTCTACAAATGCCTGAAAAGAGGTCGTAGCCAGGTGGGGGTTGGTCTCTTCTGCCAGGCAACCAGCAACAGAACAAGAGGACACAGTGTCAAACTGTTCCAGGGCAGGTTTAGGCTGGACATTAGGGAGAAGTTTTGCATGGAAAGAGTGATTGCCCATTGGAATGGTCTGCCCAGGGAGATTGTGGAGTCACCATCCCTGGAAGTGTTTTAAAAAGGACTAGATGAGGCACTTAGTGCTAAGGTTTACTTAATTAGAAGGGGTAGGTGAGAGGTTGGACTTGGTGATCTTAGAGGTCTTTTCCAAACTGCTTAATTCTGTGCTTCTGTGATTAGTGATACAGGCAGTGAGTTCAAGAGCACCATCAGCAGCTTTGTCGATCGCACCAAGCCTAGTGGTGCTGTTGGTACACCAGAGGGATGTGGACAAGCTGTATAGGTGAGCCCAGGTGAACCTCACTCATAAAGTTCAACAGGAGCAAGTGCAGTGTTCTGCACCTGGACTGGAACAGTCCTCACTACCAATACAGATTGGGGGATTAGGAGATAGAGAGGAGCTCTGTGGAAAATGACTTGGGGGTTCTGGTGGCGGAGAAGTTGGACATGAGCAGACAGTGTGATCTTGCAGCCCAGAATGTCAGTCACATCCTGGGCTGCATAGAAAGATGCATTGCCAGCAGATCCAGAGAAGTGATTCTGCTACTCTACACTGCTCTGGTGACACCTCACCTGGAGTACTGTGTCCAGGTCTGGAGCCCCCAGTATAGGAAGGGCATGGAATTGATGGAGCAGGCCCAGAGGAAAACCATGAAAATGATCAGGGGGTTGGACACCTCTGCTATAAGGACAGGCTGAGGGAGATGGGGTTGTTCAGTCTGAAGAAGAGAAGGCTCGAGGGAGACATAATAGTAGCCTTCCAATACCTGAAGGGAGCCTAAAAGAAGAATGGACTGAGACTGCTTACAAGAGCCTGTGGTGATGAGGGGCAGTGGCTTCAAACTAGAGAATCATAGAGTCATAGATCAACCAGGTTGGAAGAGACCTCCAAGATCATCCAGTCCAACCTAGCACCCAGTCCTAGCCAGTCAACTAGACCATGACACTAAGTGCCTCATCCAGGCTTTTATTCAACACCTCCCTGGGCAGCCCATTCCAATGCCAATCACTCTCTCTGGGAAGAACTTCCTCCTAACATCCAGCCTACACTTCCCCCAGCACAACTTGAGACTGTGTCCCCTTTTTCTGTTGCTGGTTGCCTGGGAGAAGAGACCAACCCCCACCTGGCTACGACCTCCATTCAGGTAGTTGTAGACAGCAATGAGGTCTGCCCTGAGCCTCCTCTTCTCCAGGCTAAACACCCCCAGCTCCCTCAGTCTCTCCTCATAGGGTTTGTGTTCCAGGCCCCTCACCAGTTTTGTTGCCCTTCTCTGGACACCTTCCAGCACCTCAACATCTCTCTTGAATTGAGGGGCCCAGAACTGGATGCAGTACTCAAGGTGTGGCCTGACCAGTGCTGAGTACAGGGGCAGAATAACCTCCCTTGTCCTACTGGCCACACTGTTCCTGATGCAGGCCAGGATGCCATTGGCTCTCTTGGCCACCTGGGCACACTGCTGCCTCATCTTCAGCTTACTATCTATCAGTACCCCCAGGTCCCTTTCCTCCTGGCTGCTCTCCAGCCACTCAGTCCCCAGCCTATAGCACTGCTTGGGGTTGTTGTGGCCAAAGTGCAGAACCCTGCACTTGGCCTTGTTAAATCTCATCCCAGTGGCCTCTGCCCACCCATCCAGCCTGTCCAGGTCCCTCTGCAGGGCTCTCCTACCTTCCAACAGATCAACACCTGCTCCTAGCTTGGGGTCATCTGCAAACTTACTGATGCTGGACTCAATCCCCTCATCCAGATCATCAATAAAGATATTGAACAGGACTGGGCCCAGTACGATCCTTGGGGAACACCACTTGTAACTGGCTGCCAACTGGATGTGGCACCATTCACCACCACTCTCTGGGCTCTGCCATCCAGCCAGTTCCTGACCCAGCACAGAGTGAACCTGTGTAAGCCATGAGCTGCCAGCTTGGCCAGGAGCTTGGGGTTGCAGACAGTGTAAAAGGCTTTGCTGAAGTCCAAGTAGACTACATCCACAGCCTGCCCCACATTCACCAGGCAGGTAACCTGATCATAAAAGGAGATCAGGTTGGTGAGGCAGGACCTGCCCTTCCTAAACCCATGCTGGCTGGACCTGATTCCTTGGCCATCCTGTAGGTGCTTTGTGATGGCACTCAAGATGACCTGTTCCATGACCTTGCCTGGCACTGAGGTCAGGCTGACAGCTCTGTAGTTTTCTGGCTCCTCCTTACGACCCTTCTTGTGAATGGGTATCACATTGGCCAGCTTCCAGTCTTTGGGAACCTCTCCAGTGAGCCAGGACTGTTAGAAGAGCAGATTTAGATGGTAGGAAAAAGTTCTACACCATGAGAGTAGTGGAACACTGGAAGAGGTTGCCTAGGGAGGTGGTTGGGGCCCTTTCTCTGTAAGTATTCAAGGTGAAGCTCAACAGGGCTCTTGGGAACTGATCTAGTTGAGGGAGTCCCTGCCGACTGTAGGGGGTGTTGGAGATCTCTTCAGCCCGGACAAGTCTATGATTCTATAATTCTGTGTTCAGTCACATAACCTGTATGTATCTGATTGATATTTGTGCAGAAAAACCTTAGCTGAAATGAGATGCTCATAATTCTGTGAATTTAAGTGTCTTGTTTTCTCTTAACAAAGGTTCAACAGGTATTTTCTTTTTACAAGCTTAAATAAATAATAATAAAAAAGAAGTAGATATTTTGACAAATACAAAGAAAGCCAAGGTTCTGTTTCTTTTTTTCATGTGGAGGAAAACATTAGGCTTAAACAAAAATGTGAAGAACTTTCCTATTGCAGGCTGTTGTGGGCACACTGGAATTTCAGCCAGGAGAAAGATACAAGTACATTACTGTTAATATCACTGATAATTCTGTTCCTGAATTAGAAAAAATGTTTAAAGTGGAGCTGTTGAACCCTGAAGGAGGAGGTAAGGCATCTACATCAATCCATTGGTTGTGTTTTTGTGGTTGTGTTTTTGTGATCTCTACTAAGCCTTTAAATCTCACGTCTCTTAGGTGTACTCTTTTCACATTATTTCTGAAGGCAAACATCCTCCAGACAGCTGCAACTTTTCTTAGGAAAGAACTGTTCTTGAGATAGTTTGTTAGTCAATGCTGGAAACCACTAGATCCCAAAGAAAGTGCATGATTACTATGCATTATGTCACTTAAAGGCATTGCTTTTCACATTACATGATTTTCTGGTTGGTAATGAGAATCAAAATAATGAAAAAAGATAGATTCATTTCAGTATTGATAAAATATTTAAGTTTAAATTGCCAATGTGGGGTTTTTATCTGCCACTTGAGTGAAATCAGAGGACTTCTGATACACTGGCTCGTAAAATGTCCAACAGCACTGCAGTGGTAGGAAACTCTGGGTACTGCAGGGTCTGAGGAGTTCAGGTGAGATGGAGAAGTATCTGGTGGCTCTGTAGGAGAGCAATAAAAACACTTAAAGGAGATCCTGTTGTGAGATGTTAATCTCACAAGTGATGGCAGGCATCAGCTCTGGCCTCATAAGACCGCTCAGCCCTTACAGAATTTGTTTTCATTTGAGGAGATACATAAGGGAGAGTTAAAACAAAAAGGTGGCCAGAAATATTGGTATCCATAATCTGACTTCTAATGATGTTATTTTTTTAAGCAATGCAAGTGTGTTTCCTTCTTGTAAGTCAGATCATACAGCCTTGAATTTTTATGGTACAAAACAGTGATTCTTTTGATAAAAGCTCCAGACCTTCCATGTGTATGGATTTTTTTTGTCAGAGAATTGTTTTGTTAAACAAACTTTTCCATTACAGCTCACTTGAGTAATTCACTAGGCAGATAGCAGAGATTCTCATAACACAAACCCTCTTTTTGGTCTTTCCAACATCACTGCAAGCACAAAACTTTGGGTAAAATCTCCATTAATTAAGCTTTCTGCAGATTTTTTCGACTTTCTGAAGCACATATTTGCTTTGTGGAAGAGTACTAAATTAAGAGGATTTGGGGATTTTTAGCTCCTGGAGGGTTTTTTTTGTTTTGTTTTTGTTTTTGTTTTAGTTGATGTTGTGTTGTTTTTTTTTTAACTCGCCCTTCTAATTTCTCTGTGACAGATCTCATTGAGGAGTGAGAAAGGGGAAATGTAAAATGGGGTAAAAAGAGGGGAAGAAAGAAAAGAGAGACAAGAATTGTATGTGATGTCTTTCCCTCTAACCTCCCATTGATATTTCTCCACTGTCATAAATTCAGTAAGCGGTGGGATATACAAGGCTTTTTCTGGCTTTTATCAGAAATCCTGTATGCTTTCATATCCAGAGTTGATTCCTTCCTAGAACACTTTCCTCCCTTTTTGTGTTGTCCAGCAATGTGTAAATTACTTTCTGCTTTCACTTTATTTATAAATGTATATATCTGTATATATCTGTATGTCTGTCATCTTAAAGTTGCTGAGCTCTTTAGAAATGATGGCAGTGGTAGTGGTGATGGGAACATGGATTTCTTCTTTTCAACTGTCCATCAGCATGGTAAGCACTTTTAATTCTATTTTTTTATTGCTAGCTAAAATCCCTCATAACTTACTTTACTGACACGATGTGTCCTAATGTTTCTTTACTTACAGCTGATAAATTTAGATTTGTCATAAAGTTCTGCCAAAGCATTCTTTTTCATTTTATTTTAGGCATAGTGTCAATGTCAGTCAGTTTTTGATGTAACAAAGACAGCAGCAGCTTCTGTGCCATCAAGACTACCTAGTTGTAAACCACAATATAATAATTCTAGAAGTACAGTTTGCAAAATTAGTTTGCTCTGAAAGCTGTAACATTTTTTGGAGAGTAATCCCCTTTTTCAAATTGAGGGTAATTTGAAAATTAGCTGATCGTGTGCTTTGATATGTGATTTATGGTACTTTGATTCTCTGCATGTCAAAAATGCTGTTAAAGAAAAAAATAATCTGGCTTGGAGATTGTAGAGGAATGTTTTAACTGGTTTGCCTTTCTTCTTGTTATGTTTGTATTTATGTCATAATGTACCAAAACCAAAGATAATCAAACCAAAACTAGATAGAGAAGTAATATAAAATCCAAGAGAAAATCCTAATTATATAGGACTTCAAATCAAAACCTACAGACCTGAAAATGTTACATGAACAGCTCTTATCCAGACTGAACAACTTAATTCTCTGTGGTAGCCTGATTTTCAGTTTTATTTGTAAATGCAACGTATTTAATTTCAAATATGAGAGTAAGTCTGTGGATTAGTCACTATTTGGAACTTTCTGGCATTTTTAAAGTGCTTTTTTCTTTTCTTTGTTTCCTAAAATGTCTTTCTCTTTCTGAGCACCCAGTTGTCTCACTCAAGACTCTTTTATTAGTAGTATTTACCAGACTTTGATTTTATATTGTTTTTAATTCCAGCTTATATTAGAATGAGACCTGTGTTCATCTGGTCTATCTACTAACACTGTGGTTTACCATATAACTATATAAATTCTGCTCTGTATTAATCCATTTTCCTTTTGATTTTATTTCTCTTCCTGCCTTAAAGTATTCATATTTATTATATTTGCTTTGCCACATAGCTCTATAGGAGGGTTGCCAGAACTGCATTTTTGGAAATCAGTTCTTTATCTGTGTGGAGAGTTGTAATGAATTTCAAACAAACAAAGACAGAAGAGCACCCTTACTCCAGTATTCTCTCCTGTGTATTTTTTTGTAGCACATTTCTTTAGCTGTTTTCTTTCATGTAAGAAGAGATGCTAGAAAAAGTAACTCTTGTTGGAACTCAACAGCTAGCTTGGGAATTGCATCCCACATCCTTGTGACTATTGAGGCTTCCGATGACGCTCATGGTGTGTTTGAATTCAGTACTGAGTCACTCTTGGTGAATGGAACTGAACCTGAAGAAGGCGACAGCAGTGTTGTGCTGCAGGTCAGAGAACTTTTAAGTCTCATACTGCTATGCAGTCCTCATCTGTCTCTGTTTTGACTGTGTTCTGTGATGCTTTTGCTATAAGTCCATGTAGTTTATAACACCTTTATCATGTACATACACCTGTTTTGCACATGTTTCATACCAAGTATTCTTAGCTTGAAGCTAAAAATTGTGTAGTGAGTCACAGATTAAAGGAATGCTTTGGACCTTACAGATCATCTAGTTCCATTCTGCTGCCATGGGCAGGGACACCTTCCACTGGACAACATTATGCAAGCCCTCATCTACACTTTGTGCACTTCCAGGGAGAGGGACTTAACAACCTCTCTGGGCAACCTCTTCCAGTGTCTCACCACCCTCAGTCTGAAGAATGTCTTTCTCATCTCCAATCTAAATCTCTCCCCCTTAAGCTTCAATTAATTCCCTCATTATGTCACTACAAGGCCTTCTCAAAAGTCCCTCCCCAGATTTTTTTATGCCCCTTTCAGATACTGAAACACCGCTATAAGGTCTCCCTGGAGACTTCTGTTCTCTAGTCTGAAGAGCCCCAGCTCTCTCAGTCTGACCCCATAGGTGAGGTGCTCTAGCCAATTGAAAATCTTCAGAGCCTCCTGTGCACCCACTCCAGCAATTTGTCCTTGCTTACATCTGAGGAACTACTATCTTAAAATAAGTGTTAGTGAACCACAAATGCAGCAAAGCTGAGACAATAATCATTACATCTTTTTCAAAAAACAAATTTATTTTTAACCTTTCTGTGGTGGGTTAGGAAATTCTGCCCCCAAATATTGAAGTTTCCCAGACCATCTCAGATGGCTTGGAAGTAAAATAAAGCTGTATTTACAGCAAAGCAAAATTTACAAGCATATATACACAATATATTTACAAGTATTTATAATTATATACAAATCAGAAATAATACAGAAATTCAGACTCCTTCCTGGACAAAGAAACTGCCCAGAAGGGGTCCAAAGCCTCTTCCTCTCCCTCTTCCTTCTCAGACAGACAAATAAAACAAGGGCTGCCTCAGGAGGTGGTGGAGGCACCGTCCCTGGAGGTGTTCAAGAAAAGACTGGATGAGGCACTTAGTGCCATGGTCTAGTTGACTGGCTGGGGCATAGGTTGGACTGGATGATCTTGGAGGTCTCTTCCAACCTGGTTGATTCTATGATTCAGTGAAAGTTAATGGAACATGTTAGAGTGGAGTAAATGGGATGTGAAAGAGAAAAGTGACCCAGAGCAAAGTAGGAAAAGTTACTTACATTTTGGCTTTTTATCCCCTTCAGCAAACCAGTGAATGATACACACTTCATCATTATTTTTCTTTTCACAACCAATGATCTAATTTCTCTCATTAAAATATTCCAATTAGCCTCAAGCCAGCACAGTCCACCTCTCTACGTCATTCATTGTGTTGCATGAAATCGTCTGCCTAATCTAAAACAATATTTACAATGATGAATAGTAAAGTCTGTATTTTCAGTTCAGTCTTCATTCCAGCTATCTCAGATTTAGGTGTTTCAAAAGCTCAGAAAACAGAAAACAGTTTGGCTCTTAACAAATGAGGTGAAAACAGGGACTCCCAAGTGACTTAGGGTTCATGCTTACGTACTGTAGATTCCTTGTAGATCCTTCCTTTGGATGCCACATTGTACCTGAAGCAGAAACTCCTAACAGCTTGTATTATACACTATGAATTTGAAGTCTTTCAGCTAAAGTTAGATTTCTTTGTGAAAAACACTGAATTTTACCATTCTCTTGAATTTCCCAGTGTGTATGACCAGGACCTCCAGCAGAAACCTTCCTTGGACAGGTTTCCCTTTGCCCAAAGGAGAAAATAAACAGTTTTTCTAACAAATTCTTTTCATGTACAACAAGAACTTTATCACCATCTACTGTTTGTGCAGGTCCTGCTCCATTTACAGAGCCTCTACTATTTACCAGCCATGTTGATTGTGCTAAATTCTTGTCCCAGTTTTTCAAAGTTCCACCCCCCATGGCTTTTAGAGTGGTTTTCAGCGAACCATTGTAGCGCTCAGTCTTTCGCAAAGCTGGTGCACAGTAGAGTATGTGGTAGATCCACTCAATGCAGTGCTCTTTGGCCCAGTGTTTCACAAGATTGTTCTTGAAATGAGTTCTAGTGTCCAATTCAATTCTCTCTGGGGTTCCATGCCTCCACATGATTTGTCTTTCCAGACCAAGAATGGTGTTATGTGCAGTAGCATGTAGAACTGAATTGGTCTCCAACCATCTGGTGCCTGCCTTTACCATCATTAGCACATATTGTTTGCCAGAACAAAAACGAGGTAGAGTGTTACAGTCAATCTGCCAGGCTTCACCATGTTTGTGCGCTGACCATCATTCACCATACCATAAGAGCTTGATTCACTTAGCCTGCTTAATTGCAGCATAAATGTCACAGTCATGTATGACTTGGGTGATAGTGTCCATGGATAAGATAATTGACCTGTCGTGTGCCCATTGGTAGGTTGCCATCTCTGCCTCGATATCATGATAAGTCATGGGACCACTGAGCTAAGAACAGTTCACACTGGTGTTTCCAATCAAGGTTAAGATCATAGTTTATATCACCTAAAATTGAGAAATTTTAGCAGCTAGATCTGCCTGATGGTTGTGTTGAAGTTCCTCGTTAGCTTTGCTTTTAGGCATTTGTGCATCTATGTGGCGCACCTTCACTGGAATTTTCTCAAGACAGGCATTGATGTCCTGCCACAGATGAGCACACCAAATAGGCTTTCCTTTCCTCTGCCAACCATTCTTTATCTGGTCTTTTGCAACTCCATAGAGCATTGGCTGCCATCCATGAGTCAGTGCAGAGGTAGAGGCCAGTTTTCATATTCAGCGATGTCAAGAGCAAGTTGAACAGCTTCTACCTCAGCAAATTAACTGGATTCACTTTCTTCATCTCTTGCTTCAGTAACTTTTCCTGGTAGAACTTCCAGGCTGTTGATTTCCTTCTTTGCTTGTTCCAAACATGATTACAGTAACCACCTGTGAACAAAGCATAGTTCTTTTCCTCATCAGAAAGGTCACCATAAGAAGGAGATTTCTAAGCATAAGTTATTCTCTCCTCCTGATATTTTGTACAGTCTGTGCCTCTGGACAATTGGTGATCGCTTCCACTAGACCATCTTGATTGAGATTTCTCATTCATGCTTGTTCAGTTATCAAAGCCAACCCCTTAGATCAGGTCGCATCAGTGGCATGATGTGGTGATGAACCTTTACCTTTGAACATCCAGCTCACAACTGGTGATCTAGGAGCTAAAAGGATTCAGTTTCAGTTACTTCAGAAGCTGCTTTTACTCCATTGTAGGCTGCTACTCTGTTGGAGTGTAATTTGCTTCTGAAGCTCTGTAGCCACAACTTCAGAAACCAAGTGGGTGACCATGTATCTCATTTGGAGCTCTCTGCCGAAGGCTCCAAGTTGGACCATTATCACTTGCAGCTGTGTACAGAATGTTTTTAATGTCTAGACCAGTTTGGACAGGTCCTAAACCCATTGCATGGACTATTTCCCACTTTGATCAAAAGCTGCTTGTTGCTCAGGTCTGTATTTGAAATTGTTTCTCTTATGAGTCACGTCATGCAGAGGCTTAACAATCCGATGGAACCTAGGAATATGTAGTCTCCAAAATCCCACTGCACACAGGAAAGATAGAGTGTCCTTCTTATTTGTGGGGATTGTCATGGTAGAGATTTTGTTTATCACATCCTGTGGAATGTGATGGTGACCATCCTGCCATTGCACTGCCAGAAACTGAATTTCTCTGGCAGATCCTTTTACTTTGTCTCTCTTTATAGCAAAACTTGCCTTCAACAGAATGTCAATGATTTTGTTACCTTTCTCAAAAAGCTTCCTCAGCAGTTTGGCCCCATGCAATTATGTCATCGATTAATTGCAAATGTTGGGGAGCTTTACCTTTTTCCTGTGCATTGTGGATCACTGAGTGACAGATTGTTGAACTGTGTCCCACCCAGTTGAACTGGTTGAATTAGTACTGGATTCCTCTCCAGCTGAAAGCAAACTGAGGCCTGCACTCCTCTGCTATGGGAATAGAGAAGAAAGCATTAGCAATGTCTATGGCAGTGTACCATTTGGCCTCCTTTGATTCCAGCTCATACTGGAGTTCCAGCCTGTCCAGTACAGCCATGATCGTGGGTGGAGTCACTTTGCCAAGGACTCGAAAATCCACTGTGAGGTGCCAGTCTCCATTTAGTTTTTGCATGGGCCGAGTCAGACTGTTGAAAGGTGAATGAGCTTTACTAATGACATTCTGACTTTCCAGTTGACAAATCAGCTGATGAATGGGCAACAAAGACTCATGGTTAGTTCTGTACTGCCTATGATTTGCACTTTGAGAAGAAATTGGCAGTTTCACATCCTCTGTGTCATCGTGTCCCACAACTGCAGATTCATCTGAAAGTTTAGGCCTAATAGACAACTTTAATTTACCATCATCAGTTTCTGCAGATAATATTCCAAAATCCCATTTATGACCTTTAGGATATTTGAAACAACCTTGTCTCAAGAACTCAATTCCCAGAATACAAGGCACATCAAGACCAGTTATGATAGTATATTTCTTCCACTTTTTACCATCTGAACGTATTTCTGCCTGCAACCTAGTTAACTCTTGGAATCCACCAGTGATTCCTGAAATAGTTATATACTCAGTCCCTTTACAGTTTGGTGGTAATAGAGCACACTGAGCACCTGTGTCAACTGAAGCCCTGTATTTCTGAACTCTTGAACTGCCAGGCCACCTAATGAATATATTCCAATAGATTCTGTTTTCTCCATCATCCCTCTTCTCCTGGCCAGAGGCAGGGTCCCCCTAGTGCTGAGCATAGCATGTAGGGTGCACACAATGATTAGTGTTATGTTGGGAATAATTGCAATTAGAATAATTGCAGTCGTTTTGGGAAACTGAGGTAGTGACAGCTACATTTCTGGCATTGTTACCTCTGGTTCTGCCACTCTGCAGTTTTCTCACCCTTTTTAAAAGAACTGAAGTAGGTTGACCATCCCACTTATTTAGGTTTTAACCAAATTGGTCACACAAGATTACCCAGAGATCCATATGATTGCTGATGTCTAGGTGGAACTTGCCTCCTTGGCTGAAATGGCCTTCTGGCAGGTGAACATCTGTTTCTGATGGTAAAGACATTTATCCATTCTCCATCTCTTGCTTCAGTAACTCTTCCTGGTAGGACCTCCAGGCTGCTGATTTCCTTCTTTGCTTGTTCCAAACATGATGACAGTAACCATCTGTGAACAAAGCATAGTTTTAGGAATGTGGAGGAATGTTGTCTTTCTCCATCACCAACTTGAATATGAAGGTTGATATGTTTTAATATCCTCCTTCAGCTCTTTCATGACATCTTTTATCTCTATACCCATAGTTTTTTATGGTAGAAACTATGGAAGTATATGACAAACTGTCCTCTGACTGTTTCATTTGGTCAGTAAATTCACCAACAGTAGGAAGCCTTACATCATTGTTCTTTCCCATAAATCTACTTGCCAAAGTATGAGCATAAGATGGAGAAGCAAATTTAATAAGCTTCTTTGAAAGACCTGTAGCAACTGGAATTTCATGAGGATTCTGTTTACCATGATATCCATAAAGTATTTCCTTCACAGCAAACTCCCTCAGAAGCTTAATTCTCTTCTCAATTGTGGTCCATTTCTTAGGCACCCATGGCAAATCACCTCTGGAAGTAGACCTCATTAGCATGGCCAACAAGAGGCATGTCCACAGGGTAGCCTTACCAAGAGGGTTTGCCATGTATTTGTCAATGCCACTTTCTTTTGTAAGTGGTCCTATTTATTTTGCATACTTGTCTCCTACTTCTACAGCATTGTATCATGGCATGTCCCTAGCCAGCTCAGCATTGGTTCTCCTGTTTCCTTCTGATATTCTTTTCTTATCTGTCTGATCTCTTTCCTGGCCTTGTCAGAATTCTGGATATCATCCTCTTCATCTGCATCTTTTTCTACCTGGTTTAGAAATTAAAGTCTCCTAAAGACATTCCTAAACTCCTCAGAACCTTCATCCTTCTTAATATGTGCTTTCAAGTAGCCTTTCCCATTGCCATCATCACTATACTGTGGCTTCAATACCATAGCAATGTCCCTAAGGCTAATTTTGTCCTCCTCCTCCTCTGTCTCACCCTGTCCACTAGATATACCTATATCTTTTTTTCTCCTTAGAATCACTGCCTATCCAAGTTTTACCTTTTGCCTTTTCCTTTGGTGGAGATAGGAAAGCTTTAGAAGTCCCCTCCAGGGGGTCATTTAACATAGGTTTATATGTTTTCTGCTTCATATGTCTGTTTTCTGTTTCATTTTCCTGGGAAGTGGAATGGGGGTTAGCAATAGCAGAGAGTAGCCCTAGCCCTATCCTTAGCCACAGCCACAGCCACAGCTGGGCTGGTGGAATCAGATGCTGCTGCTTGGTTGCCGGCCTCCTTATCAGGAGTAAGTGAGCCCTTGGCACACTTCCCAGCTTCTGATGTGGGTGGAAGTGTCCTTACCTCGTTAGTAATGTCCAGCTCAGCCTCTTGTGCCTCATTAATGGCAGATTTCCCCTTCTCTCCTCTATGGGTTTTGCACTACTGCTCTTAGAAACGGCTTGTTTTTGCTGCTCCTGATCTTGGCTTATCTCAGAAGCCTCAAAAGTTTTGCTTCTCTGCCATCCATGCAGACTGCAGAGGTACCTCCTTAAAGCGGCATTACATGGTTTTTCTACACATCACGCTAAAAACAACTCAATGATTAGAATGACAAAGATCAGGTTAAAACATAAAAGGCATTCAAATTATTTTTACAAACCTGATCATCCAGTTGCTCCACAAACTCCCCTGCACTCGCAGGGAGAACCAACTCAATTAAATCATATGAAACATTAACAATAGTGGCATTTTTATAACAGTAGAATTATATCCCATCCAATCAAAACAATGCAAAAATGCAAACATGGATTTCAGTCTTTTCCATATCAGATGTATAAAAAAATCAGCCAAGTTTTTGATAAAAGTTTGGAATCATCCATTTGTAAAATAACCACAGTATCACTGGGTAAATGAAATGCCAGATGAGCCATAATAGCGTCATCTTAGCTTCCAAAAATTAAGTAGAGCTAGCCCCACACATTGGGCTGTCAAATAAAAAAGAATGGTGGGTTAGGAACTTCCTCCTCCTACACTGTTGAAATCTATCAGAGCAGCTCAAATGGGAGTATGATTTACAGCAAAGCAAAATTTACAAGCATATGGGCACAATATATTTATGATTATATCCAAAGTTCGAGCTCCTTCCTGGACAAAGAAACTGCCCAGAAGGGGCTCAAAGCCTCTTCTTCTCCCTCTTCCTTCCCAGACAGACAAACAAAACAGCTGATGAAGCTTACATTGTTTTCTCTTAGTCAAGGTTAGTGAAAGATATTAGAGTGCAATGAAGGGAATGTGAAAAGGAGAAGCATCCCAGATCAAAGAAGGACACATTTTTTTTTTTACATTTTGGTTTTTGTTCCCTTTCATCAAACCAGTGAATGCTGTAGACCTCATCTTTATTTTCTTTTCATAACGAGTTATCTAATTCCTCTAATTGTAGTATTCCAATTATCCTTAAACCCACACACCATCATGCCAATATCTTTGCTTAATTCTGTTTCATACTTTTATGTTTTGCTTTCTCATTCAACAAAAACAGGCAGATGTTTGTGTTTTTCATTTAGGTTGTGAGAATGCAAGGGGCCTTGTCTCAGGTGTCTCTGCACTGGATTGTAGCGTGTGACCTTAGCAAAGACCTGATCTCTACTGATGGAAATGTAACATTTGAAGTTGGCCAAGTAAGAGCAAATATTACAGTGGAGGTTTCTCCTGATGATGTTCCTGAACTGGATAAGATGTTTTCAATTTTGATCATCAATGTTTCCAGCGGTCGTCTTGGAAATCACACTAATGCAACCTTAACTATCTTAGCTAATGATGATCCATATGGAGTCTTCATCTTTTCTGAGCAAAACAGACCAATAAAAGTTGAGGAAGAAACAAAAAACCTCTCCCTGACAATAAAGAGGCATGGTGGCCTCCTGGGTACAGTAATGGTAACCTACAGAACTATTGGCGATGATGAAAGGTCACCCTTTATTCCACCAGATGTTGTTAGAGCAACAGAGAGGAAGGATTATATACCTGTCACAGGTTATGTGATCTTCACAGCCAATGAAACTGAGGCCACAATATCTTTGCCTATTTTGGATGATGATGATCCTGAGAGGTCAGAATCTGTTTTTGTGGAGCTGAGTGGTGTTGTTTTGATCGAGAAAGCACAGGATCGGCCAAGTAAGTATTTTATATGCGTCAAATCTGCAATTTAAATATGAAGGCTCACAATTACATCTAATAGGGTAAAATGCAGCATGTTAAATGACAAACTTTTTACCTATGCCAAACTCTGCATGGTTAAGAAATCTTTGAGTTACCTGCCTTGTCTGCTGGAATTTATTTCCTTCAGTTTTGTCAGGGATGGATGAGCATTTCTTGATTCCCTTTTGCGTCATCTTACTCAAGGTCTTCTAGGCCAAATATGTTACAGTATTGGGTTTGTGCATGATTATGTCTTCCTCTAGCATTACTTCTCTGTATGTCAGTATTAGGAAATGCTTACTGAAAACCAGAAAAAAAAAGTCTTTTAAAAGTAAAGTGGTTTGGAATCACAGAATGACAGGCACCTCTGAAAATCATCACGTTCAACCTCCCTGCCGAGACAGGTTCACCTAGAGAGGGTCACACAGGAACAGGTCCAGACAGGTTTTGAATGTCTCCAGAGACAGAGACTCTACTGCTTCTTAAATTAAAGAAGTTCCTCCTCATGTTTAGATGGAACTTCTTATGTTTATGTATGTGCCCGTTCCCTCTTGTCCTGTCACTGAGCACCATCCTACTGATGCTTACCGTTTAAGTACTGACCAGCATTGATCAGATGCCCCCCGTCTTCTCTTTCCCAGAATAAAAAGACCCATTTCTCTCAATCTTTCTCATAAAAGAAATGCTCTAGTCAACAATCATAGAATGAATCATAGAATAGTTTGGATTGGAAAGGACCTTAAAGATCATCTAGCTCCATAGGCAGGAGCATCTTCCAGTAGATTGGGTTGCTCACAGTGTTTGCTTCATTCCTCATTCAAATAAATGTAAGCCATTAGAGCTTGATTTGTGCTTTGAAACTTTTTTGGCATCAAAACTTCTAATTGCTGCTGCCACCCCAGATTAATGTTGGTGTTGAGGTCAAATATAATTGTGTTCAGAAGCTGAATCTGTATTTATGTTTCATCATAGCAAGTGTAAAAAGGAAATTATTTTGAACTCTGTTGCTCTTGTTACTGGCCTTGTGGACAATGAATGAATGAATTAATTCACAATAGCTTATCTCTTAAAAAAAAACTATGGCTGGTGTGCTCCATGGCAGGGTATAATAACAAGTTGTTAAAAATTGTGATTTTTCTGCCTTAATATAATTTGAACACCGGTGCAGTTTGTTGTAGTTATACTTTGTGAAGTTAATAAACCCCACATTTTTGTTGAAACCAGTTGAACTAATTGAAACTAATGACTGACTAATGAACCATTGAAACTATTGACTAAACTCACCTATATGTCTATGAATTTTATAGCTGTAGATAGCAAGAATCTGAGGCACCTCCTGACTAACTTTTCTTTACATTTCAGTTGCAAATTCTCCTCGACTCGGATTAGTAGGCGAGACCATAGCTCATGTAGTTATCAATGCCAACGATGATGCTTTTGGAACACTTCAGCTTTCAGCTTCAACTGTGCGAGTTGCTGAAAATTATGTTGGACCAATCATTAACGTGACCAGAACTGGGGGATTATTTGCAGATGTTTCTGTGAAATTTAAAGCTGTGCCAATAACTGCAACAGCTGGTAAGAAAGCAGAAGAGCAGAAGCCTGAAGGCTGTGTAATCCAAAAGAGCATAATGTATGCTTAGAGCAGTCAAAGCAAACACTGGACTGAATGCACTGTTGTACAAGTATGTAAAAGTTGTGAGATACTTGCTTTTGCTTAGCTAATAGGAATCACAGTCCTATGGAAGAGATTGTGCATCAGCCTTTGAAAAGCTCTGAGATGGCATCAATGAATAATCTGTTGAAAGAAATGAGTCAAAGAATTGGATTGGTTGTTTTCAGAGTAACCCGCCATGGCTTAAACAAAAAAACAAACCTCCAGTAGTATGTGTAGCTACTTTTTAGTCCTCTTTACATATGTGCTGGTGTTGCACCCTAGAATGAAATGACTTTTGGGCCACCAGTATGGTTAGATAGCTGTTCTCCCATTTATTTCCATGTTACAGTTACTTATATGCTTACTTGGAAGAGGTATGCACCGCTAACTTAGTTCAAGATTGGTACCTGTGGCTGGCTGTGCAGGTTGTTACTGTAATGTTAACCTCTCTGTACCACACACATAACCTTGAGCCAATCTGTGCTTTCCACATGTACCAATCTTGAACTAAGTTAGCTGTGCTCACCACTTCCAAGTAAGCATATAAGTAACTGTAACATGGAAATAAATGGGAGAACGACTATCTAACCATATTGGTGGCCCAAAAGTCATTTCATTCTAGGGTGCAACACCGACACGTATTTAAACCCATCATGATGAACTTTATGGAGAGGAAGTGAGAACTGAGGATTCAGCTGTAAAACAAACAGGCAAAACCAATCAAAACCCAAGAGGACTTCTGAAAGTGGAAGGTTACGTTCTCCACTTTGCCCCTGCTATAGGGAAAGTACATAAAAAAAGGAGCAAATATGTGAAGTGTGCAGTGTCTAATTTTTTTTTTCTAAAATGGAGTGGGTGAGTGGTGCATACTCTGAGAACTGGTATCTTGGTTTCTTTTTTGTGTAGCAGACTTTTCTAAATGACAGCATAGCTATATTGCTGTCAGAGACTGCTTTCAGTTATTTTCTGAAGCAGAGCCATTGCCCAGTGTATCACAGTTGTTCATCTAGGCATTAGACAAGTTTGCCTAAAATGAGGTCCACACACAAAATATGCCCTTTACTAAGACCTAGTTTGACAGAAGTGTTTCTGTTCACTTTTATCCCTTGAAAAGCCAGAAAGCCATTAGAAATCAAAGACAGAAGCACACTGGTGGGGTGATCTTGGCAGTGGAAGATGATAATGGACCTCTTGTAACTATCTCTTAGTCTACCAGTGCAACCCAAGTTTTGTTTTGTTCCGTGCAGATATTAAAAGGCAATAGAAAGTAAGAAACACTGAGCTGAGTCTGAATCTAAAAAAAAACCACCATAAAAGCATGGAGGAATGCATGTGCTAGTGCAAGAAGATAAATGTTACTGACAGTCAATATCATTAACCATAATATAATACTATTACGGGTTTTA
This sequence comes from Pogoniulus pusillus, assembly GCF_015220805.1. Classification (NCBI taxonomy): domain Eukaryota; kingdom Metazoa; phylum Chordata; class Aves; order Piciformes; family Lybiidae; genus Pogoniulus; species Pogoniulus pusillus. Next base: position 37,241,178 of record NC_087309.1, read on the forward strand.
TTATATTGTGGTTTTTTGTCTACAAATCTAGGTGAAGACTACAGTGTAGCCTCATCAGATGTTGTCTTACTGGAAGGAGAAACAAGTAAAGCAGTGCCAATTTATATAATTAATGATATCAGTCCTGAAGTTGAGGAATCTTTTTATGTTCAGCTGCTGAATCAAACAACAGGAGGAGCGTTGCTTGGATCTTTGACTAGGGCAATCATAACTATTGAGGCTTCTGATGACCCATTTGGATCCTTTGGTAAATGAGTCCTATTTGCATCTTTTCTCTCTTTTGTGTACGGTTTCACTGTGATTTGTGGGTGAGCTGTTACTGGGCAGCTGCACAGAAAAGCTTATATGACGAACAGGATGCCTGGATGAAGACAGTAAATTAGGACTAAATTAGAACGTGTAATTAAAACATAATAATGCTTTGATATAGCAATAACAAAAAGTATTTAGTTGATGTAGCAAGATTTTGAAATCTCTCCAAGAGATTTTTTTTTATGCATCACAATTACTGCATTTCTGCAGCAGAATCATAGAATTGAAGGATTGTTTTGGTTGTAAAAGACTTCTAAGATCATCAGGTCAAACTCTCACTGTCACACCACCATGCCCACCAAATTACATCCTGAAGTGCCACATCTGTACCTTTTCTTAACATTTCCAGGCACTGTGACTTCGCCACCTCCCTGTGCAGCCTGTTCCAATGCCTGACCACTCCTTCAGTAAAGAAAGTTTTCTTAATACCTATCCTAAACCTCCCCTGGTGCAACTTGAGGCTATTTCCTCTTGTTCTATCACTTGACACTAGGGAGAATAGACCACCTCCACTTCACTACAGTCTCCTTTCACATAGTTATAGAGGGCAGTGAGGTCTCCCCTCAGTCTCTCCTTCTCCAGACTGAACAACCCTCAGCTGATCCTCATCAGACCTGTTCTCCAGAGCATTCACCAGGTTTTTTACCCTTCTCTGGATACACCTCAGCACCTCAATGTGTTTCTTGGAGTAAGTGGCCTAAAAGAGGTTTAAGCCAAAATCTTTATTCCAACATCTGTTGCTTAAATATTTTGAAAACTTTGTCTCACTAGATAGTTGGCTGAAGCAGATTTTAAAATCCAGGGAAACTTGGAAATAGGAAGAAAATGTGAAATTTCATTCTCATTATGTCAGGTACTTGAGATTTTCTTCTGACCCTCACTATCAATGAAGTGCATTTTGTATACTTTCAAAAAATGACATAGGTTTTGATAATTTTAAAAAAATAATTATATTTAATGCTATTTTAAAGACCTGCCTGTGTGCTTTGGTGCATTTTTCCCTGTATTTTCTTTTGACTTACCCTTCTTTCCAACAATACTCTACTTAATTCCTCTGGTTCCATTAGAACTTTCAGTAGAAGTAGTTAGAGAAATGAAAGAAGGAAAAAAAAAAGAGAGAAAAAATAAATAATTTATTATTTTAGTTCTTAAAAACTGTAAGTTTCATATGTGTAAGACTGTTACTCAAGACCATTTTAGGTGAAATATGTTGACTTATCTCTTCACTAAGTGATGTCAGACCTGCTAAAGATTTTCCTTGCTCTGAATAATTATGAAATTGTCTTGTAAGAGCTTAGAACCAGCTCATAGGCAGCCTTGAGGGCTTAATTTCCATGTTGATTTTCTCTGTAGATTAAAAAATTAATAGGGAAAGCTTACTTTGAAGTTTAAATCTGATTTAAAGTAGTTTACCTGTGCGAGTACGTGCAACCAGATGAAATAAAACTATGTGCTTGAGGAGCTGATATAATTACTTCCAGTTTTAGTGTTAGACTGCATCCCTTTGTGCTGTACTTCAGTCTTCCAGATAACCAAGTTCACTGTGGAGGAGCCTGAAGTTGGATCAGTGCCCATAAACCTGCCAATAATTCGTAATGCTGGGACACTTGGTAATGTCACTGTAGAGTGGGTTGCTACCATTGATGGACATCCTGCTGATGCTGACTTGCAGGTCGCCTCGGGTAATATTACTTTTGCCCCTGGGGAAGCAATTCAGATGTTGGTGCTGGAAATCCTAGCTGATGACATTCCAGAAATAGAAGAAGTAAGTACATCAGTTAAGACTTTGTTGAATGAAGAGTTTTATCTTGTTACTGAAGTGTGTGCTAATCAAAACCAGTGATGTTCTGTCAGCAAGGTGCAAGAAGTTCAGATTTTATTTTGCTTGTGGTTGTTATTAGAAATACCAAAGATTCTTCAGCTGCATTACTTCTTTTTCTTTTTCCCCCTCCTTTTTTCTTTTTGAGATTGTCAATGTAGAATTAACTCAGGCCTCCAATGGTGGTGCTATTGGGCTAGATGGTGTGGCAAACATTATAATACCTGCCAATGATAATCCTTATGGCACAGTTTTCTTTCATCAGTCCTTGTATCGAATTCAGGAGCCACTAGAAAGAAATTTGCTTGCAAATATAACAGTCAGGAGAAGGTTTGTATAATGTTTGTTTATTTATTATCATTATTTTAATCTTGGATATGATTTTGAATGCAGTTCTTCTCTTATATGAGTATTTGCATTGATGTCTGGATCTGACAGCACAATGCAGTTTTATTTCATGTGTTTTACTTACAAAAACATATACATTGTTTTTGAACCAGATTTCTGCTTGTTAGAAGTACACATAAAATATTTAAATCTGATTTTCATAGAAACGTGGAACTGTTTTGGCTTTAAGAGTATCGAGTCCAACTCATAATGTAGAATGGAAACCTAGTGTACACAGTGTACTTGAAATTTTATTATGCCTGTTTAATGATCAAATAATTTAAAGCTGTGCATCAGCCTGCTCCTGTGATTCCGGTTGGGGGAAATGTTGGTCAACCCTTGTGGGATGGAAAACAAGTGATATGATATCCTCAGGACACCTAGGAGGAAAGATGACAAATTGGACAGCACAGGCTTTTTTGTTCCTTGCCAGCCCTAGGAGGACTAAGTTAAATCCTAGAAACAAATGTTTGCAAACATGCTTTCTTAACAGGCTGCTGCCCAAGGTATAGGTAGTCAAACTTGCTATCCACCTCAGATATTCTGGTACTAGCTGCAAGGGAATCCACTGTAATTAGCTTTCTGAGGCTTCTCAGCAGTTCATAAAGAGCCAACAGATTTTATTCACTGTTATTCTTAACTCAAAAACATGCAGAGAATGTTAGATATAGTTCACCAACTAACATTATTTTTTCATTTCAATGACTTTTAGTGGGGGAAGATTTGGTCAGCTGCAGCTATTTTACAGCACTTCTGAGACTGACATCGTTGCTCTTGCTATTGAAGAAGGTCAGGATATCCTGGCCTGGTATGAGTCTCCTGTGCAAGGAATTCCTGACCAACCATCCAAGACCAGACTGAATGTGTCAGCAGCAAGTGACCCACTGTATGCCTGTGCAACTCAGTGCCTAAAAGAACAAGCTTGTTCAGCCTTTACATTTTCCAGTGCCTCTGAGATTCCTCTCTGCCTTTGGCTGACATCACAGGTCAGCCCATTAACTAACACTTCAGGATTCTGGACCTACAAGAAGAACATCACCAGTGCATCTGCCCTCTTTAGCACACAAGCCATTGCTGGTAGCGACTACGAATCTGTTACAGGACAGTGGGCCATAATGAAAGAAGGGGAAGAGTTTGGGAATCTCACAGTTACCATACTCCCTGATGATCTGCCAGAGCTGGATGAGAAATTCACTATATGCCTTTTGAAAGTTGAACTAATGAACATCTCAGCCAGCTTAAAAAATCAACCAACTATAGGACAGCCAAATACTTCTACAGTTATCATAATGATGAATGGGGATGCCTTTGGAGTATTTAAGATCTACAGCATAAGTCCCAATGCAACACAGAAAGGTCTGTACATTGAAGTAGAAGAACGTCCACAGACCAATGTGCAGCTAATGATACACAGGACAGAAGGCAGCCTGGGACAGGTGACAGTGGAATGGCGCGTGGTTGGTGGAACTGCTACCCCAAATTTGGATTTTGTAGGTGTCGGCGAGGTTCTGGTGTTTGCAGAAGGTGAGGCAGCTTTTTGTACCAGCTTCTGTTTTGTGAAACTAAAGAAAAGTTAAAAACAATCTGACAAGCACTCAGTCCTTTGATAACTGATGTCTTATTTTTAGCCTAAACCTGTCTGAATGCTCAGGAGACATTGAAAAGATTACAGTTAGTTAGTATATAGCATATTATTGCAGAACACACACAGTCTAGTAAAAGAAAAAATAGTACAAAAGCATAAACAACATTTTTAAAGTAATTACTATAGTGTGCATTACAAAGATTTGTAGAATCACATCTCAGAGGGGTATTCTGCAGCCTACTCTGATTTTGGTGGAGGGGAGAAATTAATTGGTGTGAGATAATATTCTGTAAAAATATATATTTATTAAATTCAATATTCTGAACTTTCACCACCCCCAACCACTGTATATTGATATTGAAATTATTCTACATGGTCATGGAAACATTCTAGGATTAATATCTCCAGTAACTTGTTAATAACTAGAAAACATTCAAACTGTAAACAGAGAGGATTTTTCTCCGCGGCTTAATGCCACTTTGGGTCTGTGTACTCTTCACCCAGCAGAGTGGGCTGGAAACTGTTTCTGCTCTATGGCAGAGGCAACAGATATTACAGAAGCATTAAAGCATTCACTTACAATTCTTATTAATCAATAATCACCCTCTGGGGCTATGTCACAGCCTATGCCAGGTGTCCAAACTTCAGGGGAGTCTTTGCCTGTGGACTTTGAGGCTGGAGTCCTCCTGGCTTCAGGGGAAAGAGTCTCTGACCTTGTGCTGCTGGCTTCTGGATGCTCTGTCCAGGGATTCTTAGGCAGGTTCTCAGATGCAGAGGCAAGATGCTGTGCTGTCTCAGCATGATGTAACACTGGCCAGACAGGCTGATTGCATGCAGACAATTCAGAATCTGCTTCCTGGTAACTCAGCAGCAGTGGCGCTTACCAGGCAATGATAAGGCAGCAGGCACGCAAGGTGTGCGTGGCTGCAAGAGAGTTTGAGCTCCGCATATATACAGGCAGACTTAAGTGAGCTCTGCGAGTGAGTATGCAAGCAGGCAATCAATGTGGGGAATCCGAGCACGGGAGGGTCCAAGCTATGCAGGAGAGTCTGAGCAATTGGGAGAGTCCGAGCACGTTGTTTACCTGTGTACCCCTATTTATTAAGCGTGGGCCGAGATTAATGGCCCCTTGGCCACTAGAATGACCAGTCAGGTTGGCAGTCAGCCAAACCTTACCATAATAGGCAACAGCCACAGGCCTGCATTCTCCAAATATGGGGAATCACATGGGCCTTACACCGGGCAAACAGGAGGTGGGCATGTGGGGCTTACACAACATGTTAACAAACAGAGGTCTTGGGCAGAACAGACTTTATGGCACCAGGTCTGTTGTGCCCCTTTTGTCCATTTAATGTGTTTACCTCTGGTTTGTGTCCAGGCAAGGCAAGGCATAAATAAGCCTATTTCCGGCCCTACAGGCCCTCCACAACAAATCATGAAATGGTTTAGGTTGGAAGGGACCTTGAAGACCACCCAGTTCCAACTCCTGGCCATGGGCAGGGACCCCTTCCACTATCTCTCTTTCTCTCTCTCTTTCATCTATCTAATACATATAATTAAAAAGTGCTGAAGATAGTTATTATATCAAAGATAATGGAAATAAAATTGCAGTCAGTACAGTACTTACTTTTCATGGCATCTCTTACTAGATTATGAGATTGCATTGATTTCATAACATAGCAGCATGTGTTAAAAAAAAACCCCTTACAAACAGGATAAACATCGGCAGACGGTACTTAAGTACCCTGCAGCTTGGCAGGTTTTGTATTCAAAGTCTGAGCTGGATGAACGTTTTTAGAGAAGTTTATTGGAGTAATACAGCAGGTAGTAAAGCCTATAGTGTGTTACCTAGCTTACTTAATCACTTGCAACAAGAGAAGTGCTGCCAGCAGTGATTCTGGGGCTGACATGCAATTGTGTTAGCAGCTATTAAACATTTGCTGCGTAGTAATTGTTATTTATTATTACTTACATTACATAATATTAATTACATTATTATTACTGACATGTAATTATGTTGGCAATTTACTAAACTTACAAACTTAAGTTTCTAAGTTTAGTAAAACCTGCTTTCAAAATATTTAGAAGACAATATAGCAAAAAAAAATTGTTTTTTTGAAACTGATAGTCACATAGATGTCAAACACGGGTTATGCATAGGCACTGAGCAAACAACACTGGGTTATGTGGCAAATGCTGCCAGATTACAGAGGTTAGCAGTTGACTGTTTGCAGTTTAATTGTCATTATCTGTTCAATTTGAGTGTATGCACTTGTGTATATGTAGTTCATCAGAGAACTTGAGCATTTGGCAGTTTTTTTTCCACTATGTGATGGTTTGGGTGTTTCCCGCTCCCCCATACACTTTGGAAATCACCCAGACTAGACTCATCTGGCTCTGGGAATTGAATGAAGCTTATTATTTACAGCTTAGCACAATATACAAGCAGATATTTACAGTATATAGTTATATACAGAAATATACAAGGCAAAAAGTAATACAGAAACACAACTGCCCTCCCAGAATCCTGAGTCCCCAGGTGGGGCTCTCAACCACCCCTGCACCTTCCCACTGCCCCTCTCAACCTTACCCCAGTCCCAAGGAAGAATAGAGGTTGGGCTAGGGGATTAGGAAACAAAGTGGATTAGTCAGAGAAATGGAGGGTGAGGTTAGAGAGAGAGAGATGCAGCTTGGAGATTCCCAGCAGGAATAGTGCCTTACCTATGCTTTGATTCTTGTTCTTATGCATCTCAGCAAGCCAATGAGGGAAGTAGCCATCACCATTGTTTTCCTTTCACAGCCTGTAATCTAGTCCTTCTCACCAAAGCATTCTAGCTAGGTTCAAACTAGCACACACAAGAATGATATTCCTCTTTTCTTTTCTCTTTTCTTATTTAAATTTGAAAGTCAGAAAACTTTCTTACAACCCATGAAAATATTGTATAAGCATATAAAATGCAAACACAGCACTGTAATGCAAGTCGGAAATTCCAGACCTCCACAAATGATGCCTGCATTGCTAATTTCAATGTAGTATGTTTAATAGTTTTATAATTGCATTGCCTTAATGTAACTTTTTATTAATAATTGACTTCATAATCACACCCAGTAACTTCTAGACAAGTAAGTAAATAAATGCACTTCATACCATTTTTGATATTTTCAAAGCATTTCCTACAAGGGGAGATAATTAAGTCTCTTTCAAAGGTGGTTTTCATGTGCAAAGATAAGTGTGTTCTTCTTGTAGGGGAAACAAAGAAGATGGTCACACTCACCATTTTAGATGATCCTGAGCCAGAAGATAATGAAAGTATCATTGTCAGCCTGGTCCATACCGAAGGAGGGAGTCGGATTCTGCCTAGTTTCGACACTGTCACAGTAATTATTCTGGCAAGTGACAACGTGGCAGGAATTATTGGCTTCCAGACAGCTTCAAGATCTGTTATTGGTCGTGAAGGTGGGTTCTGTGTATTGACCACACTTATAGTTTGTTAAGCATTAATTTTCATCTCCGTGATTTCTGTTGATAGTGAATCACAGTGGTTGTTCTGTATCGCACTGCCAGTGAACAGGCTATGACCACATATTAGAAATGTATTTTGCTGAATTTTTAAATCTTGCATTTCTTAGATGAAATCTGTGGAAAAGATGGGCACACCTTTCCAAAACCACGTTATACATCGTAATCTGTGCCTTCCTTCTTTCTGGAGATCACACCTTGCTGTTGCTGGTGTTGCATTTCAAAACTCCTTAGAATCATAGAATCATAGAATCAACCAGGTTGGAAGAGACCTCCAAGATCATCCAGTCCAACCTAGCACCCAGCCCTAACCAGTCAACTAGACCATGGCACTAAGTGCCTCATCCAGGCTTTTCTTGCAGACCCCCAGGGACAGTGCCTCCACCACCTCCCTGGGCAGCCCATTCCAATGGGAAATCACTCTCTCTGGGAAGAACTTCTTCCTAATATCCAGCCTATACCTACCCTGTCACAACTTGAGACTGTGTCCCCTTGTTCTATTGCTGGTTGCCTGGGAGAAGAGGCCACCCCACACCTGGCTACAATGCCCCTTCAGGTAGTTGTAGACAGTAATAAGATCACCCCTGAGCCTCCTCTTCTCCAGGCTAAACAGGCCCAGCTCCCTCAACCTCTCCTCATAGGATTTGTGCTCCAGGCCCCTCACCAGCTTTGTTGCCCTTCTCTGGACATGTTCCAGCACCTCAACATCTTTCTTGAATTGAGGAGCCCAGAACTGGACACAGCACTCAAGGTGTGGCCTGACCAGTGCTGAGTACAGGGGAAGAATAACCTCCCTTGTCCTACTGGCCACACTGTTCCTGATGCAGGCCAGGATGCCATTGGCTCTCTTAGCCACCTGGGCACACTGCTGGCTCATCTTCAGCTTACTATCTATCAGTACCCCCAGGTCCCTTTCCTGCTGGCTGCTCTCCAGCCATTCAGTCCCCAGCCTATAGCGCTGCTTGGGGTTGTTGTGGCCAAAGTGCAGAACCCTGCACTTGGCCTTGTTAAATCTCATCCCATTGGCCTCTGCCCACCCATCCAGCCCATCCAGTTCCCTCTGCAGGGCTCTCCTATCTTCCAACAGATCAACACCTGCTCCTAGCTTGGTGCCATCTGCAAACTTACTGATGCTGGACTCAATGCCCTCATCCAGGTCATCAATAAAGATATTGAACAGGACTGGGCCCAGCACTGATCCTTGGGGAACACCACTAGTGACAGCTGCCAACTGGATGTGGCACCATTCACCACCACTCTCTGGGGTCTGCCATCCAGCCAGTTCCTGACCCAGCACAGAGTGAATCTGTCCAAACCATGAGCTGCCAGCATTTCTTGTCTTCATTTATTCCACATTCCAGAACTCCCAATCATTAGGAGCCAATCTCACCATTAGTGACTTATAATTCACTTTAAATACAGAAAATGTTCCCACTGAAAGATTAGTTACGTTTCTCTTCCTGACTCAATAACCTGGTGTTTAAAGTTTTAAGTTATGCCTTTTTTTGTTTGTTTCTTTCTTTGTTGTTTTTTTGTTGTTGGTTTTTTTTTTTTTTTTTTTTTTTGTTTTTTTGGTTATCATCATATCTAATTTAGGAATGTAGCAGTTTTGCTGTTGTCACTCATTCATTGCATTTGAGCAAGAACAATAATTCAGAATAGGCCAAAGGATTCTGCTACTGCTTTAAAAGAGCATACTGCAAGTTTTGCATAGGACAATAACTGTACTGATGGTATACTTAGGGCAGCCTTTGCTGGAGTCTCAATGCTTTGCAGTATCACATTGGTTTGATGTATAAAGTGATGTTCAGGGAAGATTGACAAGATAGAAATTTTCTGTCTAAGAATTGCGTTTCCTGACTGAAGGAACACATCTTTCTCAACAAACATGCCCTGGCTTTATCTTCCCAGAAAGGAGAGGATATCATAACATTTTGTTTTATATCTAGATATGCTTTGCTTTAATTATGTGCCATTGTGTGCCTGCTCTTCATCCTTTTCCCCTCCATATTATCAGTTCTGGTCTGCCTGACAGGCTAACTAAAAGCTGTTACTGAACACAAGTAATTAATAGAGTCTCATTCCCAAAGATTACTTTCAGGTAGTGAAGTATTATTCATATATTATTCAAAGGCCATTTGGAGCTGAAATAAATCTTCTGTAGTTTGGAAATTACTTGATGACAATTGATTTGTCATATGGAAAATAGTGTATTGTCTTACAGCAGGATATACCAATTAAACTAATTCACTTTGATAAAAAATCAAAAAGCTAAGGCCTTTAGGTTATTTCAGTGTTTGTCTTTCACCATTTATTGAGGGCAAGAGAAGCATTTTAGTACAGGCAGAGGCATGCCACAGTTGTGTGGCTATAACTGTTTCAGTGGAAAAATTCACTCCAGTAGCATGAAATGAGGGAGAGGAGCCTGAAATAAGGAAGGTGTTTGAGCCTTCTCTTCTCTCTGATCTCCCTGATAAATGCAGAAATCTAAGATATGTGTAACATGGTTAAATTTTAAAGAACTTCAAATTGTAAAATTAGTCTATTAGCACTTGCAAATGGTGCATACAGCATTTGCTGTTTTGTCTAGTACACAGAGAGGTATTACTCTTCTGTCTGTGCATGTTTGTATGGAACATCTACATTGTTCTTCTGTTATCTGAATATTTTGATGGGCATTTAAAAGTTAGTTATTTGCACTAGATTCCCTCATGCTTCCGTAGTTCTATGCAAGAGTGAACTAAACCTAGAAAAACCCAGAAGTAAAGAGTTTAGGGTGTTTTGTTTTTTTTTTTTTTTGTTTGTTTGTTTCAATATTATAAATAAATGTGTTTCATACCTGTGAAACTCACTATTATCAGTATTGTCTTTCAGAAAAGTTATTTTACCTGTGATGCATATATTTAGCTTTTCATTTATATAATTGATATGAAGGAGGGGAATCTCCAACATACTGCATGTTATCTTTTCTTTTTAGGAGAACAACTGCAATTCCATATTGTAAGAACTGCCCCAGGACTGGGAAATGTTACTGTGGAGTGGAAGATAGTTGGGCATAATGTTAAACAAAATTTTGAAAGCTATTTTGGAACACTTTTTTTTCCTGAGGTAGGTAGATCCATAAGCAAATAGCTACAGGAGCATACTGCAATTAAAACTGAGCCAAGAAAACAAGTATGCTTTTAGAGCAGTCTGTATTTCTTGATCTGATTATTTACTTGCACATTTAGAGTTCTAAACTGAAGGGAGGGTATTTTTATTTTTTTATACTTTACATTTCTTAAAGATTCTGTTCAAAATGCACATCATGCAGTGCATTTCGTACAATAAATACTAACCAGTTTCTCAATAAAATGAATAGGAGATACTGAATACAACATTGTATGTTCACTTACTGGATGACCGTATTCCAGAAGAAAAAGAAGAATATCAGATCATCCTGTACAATGTCAAAACAGAAGGTAATGGAGAACTGCTATGTCGCCAAACTACCCTTTGGTAGTGCAATATTTTCATATCTATTAATCTATTGTGGGAGTGAAGGACTAAGCATTATGCAGCTGGTGTGAAATGTGCAACCCCCATTCACATTTTACTGAAACAGGCTTGATCTGTGTTTATGTGTATCTTTATCTATACATATCTATTGAAATAAGTATTTAAACCCCACAATGTCTTTCAAGCTTACCTTATTTGCTTTTAAGCCTCAATAATTCTGCCTCTAACTCAGAGGCAATTTCCTTTCCTTTAATGGAATACAAACCTGACCTTACTAATAGGTAATGTATATATTATATAATATATATTATAATCAATAGTAATGTATAATAATAATACTAATAAATTAATAAAATAACAATTACTCATCAGTGCAGCACTTGGAAAAAGTAGCATTTTCTTAATGGAGGGATTGAGAAGTTGAATATAGTGTTAACTTTGGAATTAATTTCTGGGAAACATTTCTCCTTCCTTTTAGAACAGAGGAGGTTTAGAGAAGCTGATACTTGGCACTGGCCCATTAAATTTTCTCATTTCTTGACACATTTTTGTGATCCTGTACTTAGTATGCATAGAATTTTTGTTGAGATTTTATGCTCCTGTATTTGTTGTGGAATATATATATGTGTGTGTGTGTGTGTGTGTGTGTGTGTGTATTCCAAATCATTCAATGAGCATATCATGCATTTGGTTTAATTTCATTTGCAATCCCACTTACTGTGATCTGGGTGTAATGACAGTGGAAATAGAAGACACAGCACTCAGCTTCCTAATACTTTTTTCACTGAAGTCCTTCGGTTCTTTTTGCAGGAGTTTCTCCTTCAGGTGCTGCTGTTTTGGATAGTCAAGGATACGAAGCTGTTCTGACAGTAGAAGCTAGTGATGAACCACATGGTGTCTTGAATTTTGCTTCTCCATCCAGAGTAGTTGTAATTCCAGAAGAAAACAAAACGGTTCAGCTTTTTATTAACAGAGAATTTGGATCTCTAGGTTTGTATAACAGCTTCAAGAGAAAGGAAGTTCTGTTTTGGTAATCATTAGGCAAATGAAAGCTATAACAGGGAGGATGGAAACTGAGAAATCTCGGATACAGCTGACATTTTCAGAACTCTTAGAATTGTTACTGCAAGCTTGGAAACAAAGTGTGAGTTAAACCTGCAGCCATCTCCTTCCTTCACACAGCAAGGAGTCTGGGAGAGCTGTAACAAACTTTGACAAATTTCTCTCAAAGTATTAATCTTTGTTAGTCTCTAAGGAAAAAAAATTCTAAAAAATAGAGAAAATGGAGTGATTAATTCTCTTGTATCTCCTTGCTGAACTTCCAGAAGTTGGCAGCTTAGAATGTCTTGTGGAAAAAGTTGCATTCAGACCACTGAATTCAGTTCATGTCTCCTCTGAGAATTTCTTACTTCTTTCAAAATCCATTTGTCTTTTGACATCAATAAAATTAAGTTGTGCTTAATTCCAGAATTCAGTACTGTCCTGTGTGGACAAATCACAGTCACAGTATCACAGCATTATTAGGATTGGAAGAGACCTCACAGATCATCAAGTCCAACCCTTTACCACAGAGCTCAAGGCTAGACCATGGCACCAAGTGCCACGTCCAATCTTGCCTTGAACGGCCCCAGAGATGGCGACTCCACCACCTCCCCGGGCAGCCCATTCCAGTGTCCAATGACTCTCTCAGTGAAGAACTTTCTCCTCACCTCCAGCCTAAATCTCCCCTGGCGTAGCTTGAGGCTGTGTCCTCTCGTTCTGGTGCTGGCCACCTGAGAGAAGGGAGCAACCTCCTCTTGGCCACAACCACCCCTCAGGTAGTTGTAGACAGCAATAAGGTCACCCCTGAGCCTCCTCTTCTCCAGGCTAAACAATCCCAGCTCCCTCAGCCTCTCCTCGTAGGGCTGTGCTCGAGGCCTCTCCCCAGCCTTGTTGCCCTTCTCTGGACATGCTCAAGCATCTCAATGTCCCTTTTAAGTTGGGGGGCCCAGAACTGAACACAATACTCAAGGTGTGGTCTAACCAGTGCAGAGTACAGGGGCAGAATGACCTCCCTGCTCCTGCTGACCACACCATTCCTGATGCAGGCCAGGATGCCACTGGCTCTCTTGGCCACCTGGGCACACTGCTGGCTCATGTTCAGGCAGGTATCAATCAGCACCCCCAGATCCCTCTCTGTCTGGCTGCTCTCCAGCCACTCCGACCCCAGCCTGTATCTCTGCATGGGGTTGCTGTGGCCAAAGTGCAGCACCCTGCACTTGGAGCTATTGAATGCCATCCCATTGGACTCTGCCCATCTGTGCAGGGGGTCAAGGTCCCGCTGCAGAGCCCTTCTGCCCTCCAACCCAGCCACATCTGCCCCCAGCTTGGTGTCATCTGCAAACTTGCTGATGACTGACTCGATGCCCTCATCCAGATCACCTATGAAGATGTTAAAGAGGATGGGGCCCAGCACAGATCCCTGAGGGACACCACTAGTGACTGGCTGCCAGCTGGATGTGGCACCATTCACCACCACTCTCTGGGCTCGGCCCTCCAGCCAGTTCCTAACCCAGCATAGACTGTTGCCATCCAAGCCATGGGCTGACAGCTTCGCCAGCAAATATTTGATATTTGTTGCCTGAGAATTTAAATGTGTGTTGTGAGATGAAATGTGTCACTATTTCCATTGTAACTTTTGAACTATATTTAGACTTTGGTGACAGTCCTTCTTAGTTTCTTTTGTTATATCTGTCTTGAAGTGACCAGTTAGAATGAATTTCCAAGACCTGCACACAACACATATATGTGGAGGCATTTTAATGACATTTCTGTTTTCCCATTCATTTCTTAATAACAATCAGCATCTAATTTACTTTTGGAATACTACTCAAAACAAATGCTTTAATTATCCATAGCAAGTGTAAAATCTCATACTTAATGTCCATCATTATTTATTCAAACTAAGTTTCTTGTATACCTTACATTTATTTCATATAGACTATCTTTGAATGTCACTTGCCATTTTATCTCCAGAATCATTCCCTTTAAACTTACAAGATGATTTAGCTTGGCAGATTATTAAGACATGGCTTTATTATTAGAACAGAAAAGCCTCACTTTCCCCCTTAGTGGCATTTATCAGTAAATCCCTTAACCTGTGTTATTTATTAAAGTCCATGTCAATTTACCTGAGAAGAAAGCTACATTTATTAAGCTCTATTTCCCAGCACTCCCTGTAGAGCATTTCTTATATACCAGTCATTCCTGAAACATTCTACTTCCCTTAGTACCAAACCTGGTATCAATAATGCATTAGATGTCCCGGGTAGTACTTCAGCAATTTAATATTTATGTGGTCCACAACACCTCAAATACCTGAAGACATTTGGTCTGAACGATTTTCAAGTCCTGAGATCACCACACCCTTTGAGGGGAAAAGACCCTCCAGATCACCAAGTCTAACCTATTACCCTACTCTACAAGATTCACCTTAAATCATATCCCTAAGCACCACATCCAAACGACCCTTAAACTCATCCAGTCTCGGTGGATGGTGACTCAACCACCTCCCTGGACAGCTCATTCCAGTGCCTGACCACTCTCTCTGTGACAGACTTTTTCCTAATATCCAGTCTAAACCTACCCAGTCTCAGCTTGAGGCCATTCCCCCTTGTTCTGTCTCCAGTCATCTGTGAGACCAGCAGCAGCCTCTCCACAATGTCCCTTCAGGTAGTTGTAGACATTGATGAGATCTCCCCTCAGCCTTTTCTTTTTCAAACTAAACACCCCCAGCTCCTTCAGTTGCTTGTAGTAAAAATTTATTTTCCAGGCCCTTTGCCAGCTTCATTGCCCTACTCTGGACCCGCTCCAGCACCACCTCCACATCTCTCTTGTACTGTGGTGCTGAGAGCTGAACACAATGCTTGAGGTGTGGCCTCACCAAAGCTGAGTACAAGGGGACAATCACCTCCCAGCTCCTGCTGGATACAGCATTTTTAATACAAGCCAGGATGCCATTGGCCTTCTTGGCTGCCTGGGCACACTGCTGGCTCATATTCAGCTGCCTGTCTATTACAACCCCCAGACAGCTTTCTGCCAGGCAGCTTTCCAGCCACACTGCACCAAGCCTGTAGCATTGCTCGGGGTTGCTGTGACCCAAGTGCAGGACCTGGCATTTGGCCTTGTTGAAACTTACCCCCTTAATACTGGCCCATTGGTCTAGCCTATCCAAGTCCCTCTGAAGTGCCTCTCTACCTTCATTCAAATCAAGGCTGCCACCTAACCTGATGACAAACTTACTGATGACAAACTTGCTGAGATGTTGGGTGAATCATCAAAAGGTGGACTGAAAGCACACCAGAAACAATTACCAAGTTCTGTTGGCTCCAAAATAATTAATTAATTAATCAGTCTTTCTGTTTACAATTAGGCTTTTAATTTTGTGCATAAGCATTTGTCTTTGTCTATGCCAGTGAGCATTACAGAACAATTGGAAAGAAAAGAAAAACTATTTTTCTGTCTCAAACAGGTGCTATCAACATTACCTATGCCACAGTTCCAGGTTTGCTTACCTTAAGCAATCAGACAGAAGGGAGCTTGGCTGAACCCGGAGCTGATTATGTAGATGTTTCTGGCTCATTGACTTTGGAAGAAGGAGAAACATCGGCTGCTATAAATATTACTATCCTAGAGGTGAGCACTAAGCCTTTTCAGATTTACTGTGATCTGTATGACATCAGAACAGGAATATTTTGGAACCTACAACTTGCAGCCTATGTATTAGTTGAAGGTATATATGTCAGTGTCATGCAGAATGATGTTTTTTATCCTGATGTTAAAAATCACAGGAGGGCAAATAATAACAGAAAGCAGCACTACCTCTGCATAAGGGAAAAATTATTTCTGTTACTAAGGCTTTACTGGTTTATATTCAAAATAGTATAATTCGTTTATTTCTGCAAGCTAGAACTTTCTCAGTGGTTGAGTCTAATGCCTTTAAAATTGTAGAGAAATTCATCCACCTCCGTAGTCTCAGTCACCACAAACCCTTTTTCATGGACCAGATGACCTCTAGAGGTCACTTCAATCTAGTGCATTCTGCGATTCTGTAAATACAATGTCTTCATGATTCATTCAAGATAATAAATTTTGCAAGTACCTCAAGAAAATGGAAAAATGAATAATTCTAGTGTTGTTGTAATGGTAGAGACTTCATGTGTGGTGCTTTTTGGTGACTTTTGTGATGACTTCTTAAAGGAAAATACAAAGAGGATGCACTGCATTTGTGTTTTGCAGGACGATGTACCAGAGGTGCAAGAATTCTTCTTAGTTAATTTAACTTCAGTGGAACTCATCATGAACCACACAACTTCATCCCCACCTAGGCTGGGTAAGAAAACTTGTAAAAAATTTATTTTTCTTTGATAGAAATTTCATGAAGATTATGTTACTCTGGTGTACTGTCATTAAATCTTCTCTGATATGAGACAGAGTATTCTGAAAGAAGCTTTGTAAAATATCAAGCACAGTGATTATCACATTTGCTTCATACTTATTCCAAGATTTGTAACATTTATAAGGCAATCTTTATAAAGAACTTAATAACTAAGAGTTGGAGGGCACCATTATCTGAAAAGTTTTATTGGCAATGTGTTAATATGATTTCCATTCCCATGTATATAATGGAAACAAAAAATGGCAAAAAAAAAAGTTTATTCATACTTTTCAAATTTTTTTTTACTGTTCTTTATCAGAGTTACTATCCTATCATTTTCATACTCTTCCATTTATCATTTGACTATTTAGCTCCTGTTGTGCTTCTGAATACATTAGCACATCTACTATTGTCCATAAGGGCAGTGCAGTTGGATTATTCTGTAGTAGCAGTAGCTGGTTACACTGATTATTTCTAATGCCTTCTTCAACTCTTTTCCCTTTTCTTTGCATGCCTATAGAAGTGACAGAATTAATCCGTTACAGATTGAGAGGTAACTTGCAAGATTTGTTGCTGGTTTGTAGAGTCCGGGGTGTGATTAGACAAGTCTGAAGTCTAAAGCATAAAAGCAATAACGTATAAGTGCAAAAGATTTTTCTGAACTAAGCTGTATAGTCTCACCTTCTGTTGTAAGAGGTTGCAGCCTTCTTTGAATCATGACCAGTCACACTGTAATATCTGCAGTGAGTTAAGTATACTTAGGATTAAAAGATACTTTTAACCCACAAAGCAAAAACCTGTTCTTACTGTGAAATGTCACTATGAATTGTATGATGAGACTATTTCCTTATCTTGTTTTCCCTGATGATGTATTCTGGTTAGTTATGATTAGCAGTCTAACTCCTTGCAGTGTATTTGCCTATGATTACTATCAATCCCATCCCCAGTAGAAGATATTTCTAGGAAGTGACTAGTATCAAAATGCATGTGTGTTCTGCACATCATACAAGCATGTGCAGTCAGTCCTACACATGTATACACTGTATGTGCCCTTCCTGCCATAGCCATGTCTGTGTAGTATGTGGAGTAGAAGTAAGCCTGGTATATCTGCAATGTGGAGTTGAACACACTGAAATTAAGTAGCCTGTATTTCACCTCTGAGGTTACATAATAAGGAGCAGGGACAGCAAGCCATTAGGGTAGGTATTTCTGTTGTTTTCTCCAAGCTCGTCTTGCTCCTATGCTCTAAAAAAGATGGAAGAAAGGGCCTGACTCAAATACAAAAGGAATTAGAAACCAAAGCAAACAAACAAACAAACAAACAAAAACCCAAAACAAACGAACAAACAAACAAAAGCCACCTAAACAGAACAAAGCAAGACAAAACAAAACAACCAAGTACAGGAAGAGGAAGGAGAAGATGCAAGACACGAAACAGGAGGTCTAATATTGAAAGAAAAGTATTACAGATCCCATGTGAAGTGAACAGTCTGTGGCCTGACAAGGTAAAAAATGTGGGTTTAGGAGTGAAGCTGAGAGGTCCCCAATCACTAGCTCTCCCTCTGGATTTCTAAACCTCAATAATATGTCTGTTCTTTATGTAGAGGTTTTTCAGCTGCTGATGACCTTCAGTGCTACCTCAAAGTGATAGGACTGGATTCATGACAATGACCTTTTATTCAGTTTTACTTGAACTGCTGAAAATCCTTCCTGTGGGTCTAAATATAGTAATTTGCTGTAGATTCAGTGGAGTCAGTTTGGTTGCAGAAATTTTAATTCCTGTCATTTATTTTTAAGTCTTGGTACAACTAAATTGAAGTAAATTAAGGTAGTCATGCAGTCCTGTTATCTCAACAGATTAAGGCACTTCTTTCTCAGAATAATCTAGTTCTGACTGTCACTGAAGTCAGTAGGCACTTCTGGCATGAATCTGTTCTTCAGTGTCCTCAGAGTGCAGTACATATAATAACTTTTCAGAGTTATTGTGAAGGTATCTCTGTCTTTATAGAGATATAGAATGTTACAGTACTTGAACAGCATAAAATAAATGAATAACCTGTGTTTTTAGCTGAATCTGAGGTGTGTGTGTGCGAGTAAGGTTTGTGATCAGATACTGAAACACAACCAGGAGATGAAATACTGGATCATTTATTATTCTTTCTAAGTCATTTTACCTCACTTATTGAGAATGTCACAGTCTGTAGAAAGTTGAATATGATCATGATAAACATGCACAATGAAGACAAATTAAGACCCCAAGACAAAACTTTCTTTTGGCATTTCCTAATTCCTTTTATGGAGTGTGTTGCTTTCCAGATTTTCGCTAGCCTTTTTTTGTGATTGCATTACTGAACGTGACAGTGGTAAATCTAGGCACTGTGCTGCCATTCCCATAGTAAGGTAGGAAGGACAGATTTTCATTGAGCCTTTCCATTTTCTCCTTGCCATTTTAGAACAAAAAAAGGATACTTTATTTTTATTACAGAAATAGTAAAGATTTAAGAAGTGCTTATATTATTCTTGAAACAACAAAAATTGACTTTATTGTTCTTTCTTTTTTGTCATTTTTCATTTTAGATGTGGAAGGTTTAGCTTCTCAAATCATTATTGATGCTAATGATGGAGTAAGTGGAGTAATCGAATGGGAAAGTACCACGTAAGTCTTCTCTGCTTCAAGAACTCACTGTGTCAGTTGGTGGTTTGGGTTGCCCAGTTGTTTTGATTTTCAGTTGGCAGTAGATCTATTAAAAACAGGGCCAGGTCTTTTGAGATGACAAAGGATCATTCAGTTCTGTTGAACTGGAAAGTGTAAATAATTCCCACACTGAAAACCAAATGTTTGCAGGATGTTTAATCAGAAATATTCTGCTACTCTCTCTATTGTGAACATGGGTCTCTCCCCCAGCCTTCATCCAGTGTTCCAGCATCTGCACCTGTGTAAGCATACACACTAGCATCTTCCAGATATTTGACTATTTTCCAGGAACTAGGAAGAAGACATCCATGAACATAGACAGGACTAATTTGCCATTAATTAGCAGGATGAACAACACAACCTTCTATATCTTAATTCCATTTGGATAAGAAACAAAGGCAGAGGCCAACGGGATGACATTTAACAAGGCCAAATGCAGGATTCTGCACTTTGGCCACAACAACCCCAAGCAGCACTACAGGCTGGGGACAGAGTGGCTGGAAAGCAGCCAGGCAGAGAGGGACCTGAGGGTATTGATACATAGTGGGCTGAACATGAGCCAGCAGTGTGCCCAGGTGGCTAAGAGAGCCAATGGCATCCTGACCTGCATCAGGAACAGTGTGGCCAGTAGGACAAGGGAGGTTCTTCTTCCCCTGTACTCAGCACTGCTCAGGCCACACCTTGAGTCCTGTGTCCAGTTCTGGGTCCCTCAATTCAAGAGAGATGTTGAGGTGCTGGAAGGTGTCCAGAGAAGAGTGACAAAGCTGGTGAGGGGCCTGGAACACAAACCCTATGAGGAGTGGCTGAGGGAGTTGGGGGTGTTTAGCCTGGAGAAGAGAAGGCTCAGGGCAGACCTCATTGCTGTCTACAACTACCTGAAGGGAGGATGTAGCCAGGTGGGGGTTGGTCTCTTCTCCCAGGCAACCAGCAACAGAACAAGGGGACACAGTCTCAAGTTGTGCTGGGGGAAGTATAGGCTGGATGTTAGGAGGAAGTTCTTCCCAGAGAGAGTGATTTGCATTGGAATGGGCTGCCCAGGGAGGTGCTGGAGGCACCGTCCCTGAAGGTGTTCATGAGAAGACTGGATGAGGCACTTAGTGCCATGGTCTAGTTGACTGGATGGGGCTGGGTGCTAGGTTGGACTGGATGATCTTGGAGGTCTCTTCCAACCTGGTTGATTCTATGATTTTATGAAAGGTTGAAAGATTATATTAGACAATTGTATTTGACACTGCAACAATGCCTTTTTCATTAAAAATTTCAAGTGAAAGGTATTTGTGCTAGTTTGAGCCTAGCTAGAATGTTTTGATGAGAAGAACTAGATTACAGGCTGTGAAAGGAAAACAATGGTGATGTCTACCTCACTCATTGGCTTGCTGAGAAGTATAAAAATAAGAATCAAACATAGATAACACACTCAGCACTTCTCCTGGGGAGCTGGCTGAGCTGCATCTCTCTCTAACCTCACCTTCCATTTTCTTTAATTAATCCACTTTGCTTCCCTACCCCCTGGCTGAACCTCCATTCTTCCTTGGGACTGGGTAAGGTTGAGAGGGGTAGGGGGAAGGTGAAGGGGCAGTTGAGAGCCACTCCTGGGGACACAGGTTTCTGGGAGAGCTGTTATGTTTCTGTATTACCTTTTACTTTGTATATTTCTGTCTATAACTGTATATACTGTAAATATCTGCTTGTATATTGTGCTAGCTGTAAATATAAGCTTTATTCAATTTCCAGAGCTGGCTGAGTCTAGTCTGGGTGATTTCCAAAATTGGGGGGGGAGTGGGGAACACCCAAACCATCACAGTATTACTTTCTTATTCAAAAGGGCATGCTTGGTGAGAACTGTGAATATTTTTTGCTTTTTGTTTTAGTTTTGAAGTTGATGAATCTCATGGGAACCTGACAGTAATGGCACTGCGAAACAGAGGAACATATGGCAACGTGTCTGTATTTTTTTATGCCCAAAACTTGGAGGCACAGCTAGGTTTGGATTTTGATGTGACCTCAAGGGTAAGAAATGACCTCTAACTCCAGTAGTTTTCACTCTTTCATCTTCCTTAGGAAGTGTGGTCTGTATGATTGGGTAGTGAGGTGGATATGAACTGGTTAAAGGAGGGAAGTCAGAGAGTTGTGGTCAGTGGGGTGGAGCCTGGTTGGAGGCCTGTAGCTAGTGGAGTCCATCAGGGGTCAGTACTGGGACTGATACTGTTCAATGTATTCGCCACTGACTTACTGCAAGGAGTGCAGCAAGTTTCCTGATGACATAAAACTGGGTGGGGTGGCTGTCACACTGTAAGGCTGTGCAGCCATTTCACAAGAACTGGACAGTCTGGGGGGTTGGGTGGAGAGAAATTTAGTGAAGTTCAGCAAGTGCAAGCATAGAGTTTTGCACCTGGGAAAGAGCAACCTATTAATCAGTATAGGTTGAGGACTGACCTGCTGGAGAGCAGTGAAGGGGAAGAGGACCTGAGGGTCCTCCTAGAGGATGGAAGGCTGCCCATGAGGCAGCAGTGTGCTCTTGTGGCCAGTAAGGCCAGTGGCACCCTGGGGTGTATTAGAAGTTCTGTGGTTAGTAGGTTGAGAGTGGTTGTCCTCCCCCTCTACTCTGCCCTGATGAGGCTGCATCTGGAATATTGGGTCTCAGTTCAAGGACAGGGAACTGTGTGAGAGAGTCCAGTGCAGAGCCATGGAAATAATTAAGGAAGTGGAACATCTTACTTATGAGGAGAGATTGAGGGAGCTGGAACTCTTTAGCTTGGAGAAGAGGAGACCGAAGAGTGAACTCATTCATGTTTATAAATATGTAAAGGGTGAGCGCCAAGAGCACAGAGCCCCAGGCTCTGCTCAGTGATGCCCGGCAACAAACAGGACAAGGGGCAGTGGGTGGAAGCTGAGGCATAGGAAGTTCCATGGAAGCATGAGGAAGAATTTTTTCACTGTGAGGATGACAGAATATTAGAAAAGGCTACCCAGGGGGATTGTGAAGTCTCCCTTCCTGGAAATATTCAAGACTTGCCTGCATGTGTTCCTGTGTGATCTGCTGTAGGTGGTCCTGCTCTGGCAGGGGGGTTGGACTGCATTATCCTTCCACCTCCTAACATTCTGTGGTTTTGTGATCAGTAGCCTGAATTTTCAATGTGTTCCAATTGCTTTGGTTGTATGAATAGAATGAGGTAAAAGTAGACAACTTAAAATTCGTTTTATATTAATCTTATTTTGCTATTTCATTTAAAATAAGGCACACTGTAAACTCTCAAACATCTATCCAAAATACAATTCTATTTAAACAAGTTCCTTTAAGATTTCATGTAAGGTTTCTCATTTTTAATGACAGAACTTTGAAAGTAAATCTTGCTTGTCCTCATTCTGCAATGTAATTTTATCTTGTTTCTCTGTTTTTAAGAGACAAGGAGATTACAGCCCTGTTTACCTCCTTAGTTTTCCTGTGTGAGACAGTTATGCTTTCCTTTAGTTGAAAAATTCTGTGTGCGTTAGCAGCTGTTAAGTATTCAATGCTTTCTGTGTTTCAATGCTAGACCCTTTTTTTTGCTGATGGAGAAAGGAATAAGTCTATTGTGGTTACAATTTTTGATGATGATATTCCTGAAGGTGATGAGAAGTTCCAGTTAATTTTAACAAATCCCTCTTTGGGACTGGAATTAGGGGAGAACACAGCAGGTAAAACCTAGTTTTGATGTTCCTATTCTTTACAATTATGTGTTGGTCATTTTAATTTCATTCTTCTGATTAATCGTATTTCAGAAAATGCCATTTTCCTGCTATGATAGGCCTTTGTGCTCCTTTACAAAGCTCTTAAACATCTCTATGAAATCTATGCAATTTACATTACAATGTGTAAAATAAGGAATCAGGAAATGAGAATGTGAGCTTTTTAATGAGCCTAAGATCTTTCTGTCTACCAATCTTCCTAGATAAATTAGCTATATATTCTCTACAAGTAATAGTATGGACTTAAAAGTGTTATATATACACTAAAGGAAGAATGATTTTGTGTTCATAGGTATTTTATTTTAATATATATTATTTATATACATATATTTTAAAATGTACAATTACATTTTCCTGTGTTAATTAGTACTTGTGAATTTACATTTTACCATGTTAATTTATGTTTGTAAATTTAATGTTTCTATGATTTGTTTCTCCAAAGCCACAATTACTATACTTGCCAATGATGATGGCCATGGAATTTTGTCATTCAATAACAGCGATCACTTCTTCTTAAGAGAGCAATCAGCTCTCCATATGATGGAGAGTGTTGCAGTATTAAACATTATTAGAGAACCTCCTCAGGGGATATTTGGCACTGTGACTGTGCAGTATCTTGTAAGTGAAATTAATTCTTCAGAGGCATCAGTGGACTTGACCCCTTCTCAAGGATATATTGTGCTGGAAGAGGGAGTCAGATTCAAGGTAATGTAGTTATCACCAAAGAAGTGAAGCTTTCTTTTTCCTTTTTTCTTTTCTCTTTTCTCTTTTTTATTTTTTATTTTCCCTTTTTTCTTTTTCCTTTTTTTCTTTTTTTTTTCTTTTTCTTTTATCTTTTTTCTTTTTCTTCCTTTTTTCTTTCATTTTCTTTCCCTTTTTCTTTTCTCTTTTCTCTTTTCTCTTTTCTCTTTTCTCTTTTCTGTTTTCTTTTTTCCTTTTTTTTAATTTTTCTTTTTTCTTTTTTCCCCCTTATTTTCTTTTTTGTTCTTTTATTCTTTTTTCTTTTCTCATTTTTTCTTTTATTCTTTTATTCTTTTTTCTTTTCTCATTTTTTCTTTTTTTCTTTTTTCTTTTCTTTTTTCTTCTTTTCTTTTTTCTTTGTTCTTTTAGTCTTTTTTTCTTTTTTCTTTTTTCCTTTTTTCTTCCATTTTTCTTTTCTTTTTCCTTTTCTTTTTTTTTGTTCTTTTATTCCTTTTTTTTTTCTTTTTTTCTTTCATTTTATTTTTTTTTCTTTCATTTTAATTTTTTTCTTTTTTCTTTGTTCTTTTATTATTTTTTTCTTATTTATTTTTTCTTTTTTCCTTTTTTATTTTTTTCTTTTCTTTTTAATTTTTTTTCTTTGGTTTTTTTTTTTTTAGATTGTTGGCAAGATTTCATAAATGTCTCCTTTTTTCCTTGTATTTATTTTTTTCTTATATTTTCCTTCATTTTCAGAACAAATTGAGTTGGGAGTGGGAGCACATCAAACTTAGATTTGCTTTTCTGTAGATGTTTCTGTCTTTGTAATAAGCTAGACTGAAAACAATATAATGGGTGTTAGAATGTTTATGTATGCATAGTAACATTTCTTTACGTATATTCAGCAGGTAGCTGAAGCACAATAATTGAAATTAAATGATAGTTTAATGATCTGGCCTGAGCAGTGTCCTGCAGCAGCTCTGAGTCTTAGAAATAGAAAATTACTTACTCTGCTAGGAGTACTCAGCTCTCTCCCTCTATGCTGTTCCCACAAAAATGACAGCTAGCTTTAGTTTGTGAAATCCTGACCTGCATGAAGGTTACTGGAAGTTAGTTTAGTTTTAATTTTAATTTATATCTTCATTTATTTTATCTTATTTTTAAACATTTATTTTACTTTTATTCAATTATTTTTGTTATTGAAGGTAAAACCAGTGTCAGATTATTGCTGGTGGGGTACCATCCAAAACAAACCCTTCTGGAAGCACTACTTTTCCTCTTCTGAACTTTAAATCCATTCAGAATCACAGTTCTGGCCTGTGTCATGCCTGTGAGAAGTCAAAGACTTCTTAAAACAGTTTCTAAATTGTCCAGGAGCTAGTTTAGTTGCCAATGGTAGCAAACAAAACCCAACCTGACTGAGATGCATTAGGAGATCAGGTTGCTCTACAGAGACTATAAATTACCAAGGAATGTGTGGAATGAATAGAGAACTCAAGTGTGGAAAAAAAATGCATCTCAGAGGGTCTTAGGATGAGAGGGGGAAAAGGG
Source organism: Pogoniulus pusillus (assembly GCF_015220805.1). Lineage (NCBI taxonomy): Eukaryota > Metazoa > Chordata > Aves > Piciformes > Lybiidae > Pogoniulus > Pogoniulus pusillus. Next base: position 37,266,368 of record NC_087309.1, read on the forward strand.
AGAGGGAAAAAAATAAAACTAGATACGCTTATCTTAATGTTGCATCAGTGGAGGTCACCAGATGGTGACTTCAGAGCCTCAGCCTGAACCGTCTGTGCCTGACTTCTGTCCTCTCCAGTTTCAAGATCTTCTGTTCTCACTGTGGCTATTCTCACATGAGTACTGGTTGCTCATGGCTTGGATGAGCGGACAATTCACTTGACTGATAAAGGGCTGAACGGCTGAGCCTAAAGAGTTGTGGTAGAGATAAATTCTATTTAATGGCAATCAGAAGTGGTGTTCCCCAGGGATCAGCGTTCTGGGCAAGAGGATTGAGGGCACCCTCAGTAAATTTACAGACAACACCAAAGTGGGAGTGTTGATCTGTTTGAGGGCAGGAAGGCTCTGTAGAGGGATCTAGACAGCCTGAGGCCTGTGGTATGAGGTTTAGCAAGGCCAAGTGCCAGGTCCTGAACCTGGATCACAACAACCCTCTGCAAAGCTACAGGTTTGGGGCAGAAAACTGCCTGGCAGAAGAAGATCTGGGGGTGCTGATTGCCAGCCAGCTGAAGATGAGCCAGCAGTGTTCTTAGGTGGCCCAGAAGACAGCAGCATCCTGGCCTTTATCACCAAGGTTTGACAGCAGCAGTATGGCAAGGATTGTCCCTTTGTATGGGCACGAGTGAGGCTGCACCACAAACACTGGGTTCAGTTTTGGACCGCTCACTAGCAAAACGGCATTGAGTTACTGGAGCGTGTCCAGAGAGGGCAGCAAGGCTGATGAAGACAAGAACAGGTCTTGTGATGAGCAGCTGAGGGAACTGGGGTTTGTTTAGTCTGGAAAAAACGAGGCTGAGGGTAGAGGTCATTGCTCTTTACAACTCCCTGAAAAGAGGTTGGAGCCATGTGGGGTTTAGTCTCTTCTCCCAGATGACAAGTAATAAGATCACAGTATCACAGTATCACAGTATCATCAGGGTTGGAAGAGACCTCACAGATCATCAAGTCCAACCCTTTACCACAGAGCTCAAGGCTAGACCATGGCACCAAGTGCCACGTCCAACCCTGCCTTGAACAGCCCCAGGCACAGCGACTCCACCACCTCCCCGGGCAGCCCATTCCAGTCTCCAATGACTCTCTCAGTGAAGAACTTTCTCCTCACCTCGAGCCGAAATTTCCCCTGGCGCAGCCTGAGGCTGTGTCCTCTTGTTCTGGTGCTGGCCACCTGAGAGAAGAGAGCAACCTCCTCCTGGGCACAACCACCCCTCAGGTAGTTGTAGACAGCAATAAGGTCACCCCTGAGCCTCCTCTTCTCCAGGCAAAACAATCCCAGCTCCCTCAGCCTCTCCTCGTAGGGCTTGTGCTCAAGGCCTCTCACCAGCCTCGTCGCCCTTCTCTGGACACACTCAAGCATCTCAATGTCCCTTTTAAGTTGGGGGACCCAGAACTGAACACAGTACTCAAGGTGTGGTCTAACCAGTGCAGAGTACAGGGGCAGAATGACCTCCCTGCTCCTGCTGACCACACCATTCCTGATGCAGGCCAGGATGCCACTGGCTCTCTTGGCCACCTGGGCACACTGCTGGCTCATGTTCAGGCGGGAACAGAGTGTTGCCATCCAAGCCATGGGCTGACAGCTTAGCCAGCAGTTTGCTGTGGGGGACAGTGTCAAAGGCCTTGCTGAAGTCCAGACAGACCACATCCACAGGCCTCCCCACATCCACCAAGCGGGTCACCTGATCATAGAAGGAGATCAGGTTAGAAAGGCAGGATCTGCCCTTCCTAAACCCATGCTGGCTGGACCTGAGCCCTTTGCCATCCCTCAGGTGCGCTCTTATCACCCCCAAGATAACCTGCTCCATCAGTTTCCCTGGCACTGAGGTCAGGCTGACAGGTCTGTAGTTCCCAGGTTCCTCCTTCCGACCCTTCTTGTGGATGGGGACCACGTTGGCCATTTTCCAGTCTCCTGGGACCTCTCTGGTGAGCCAGGACTGCTGGAAAATGATGGAGAGTGGCTTGGCCAGCTCAGCTGCCAGCTCTCTCAGCACCCTGGGATGGATCCCATCTGGTCCCATGGACTTGTGGGTGTCCAGATGGCTCAGCAGGTCCTGAACTAATTCTTCATGATTCTACAGGGGAACACACTGCTCCCCGACCCCATCACCCAGTTCAAGAGTCCACTTGCCCTGAACTCCTCCCTCCTTACTGTTGAAAACTGAGGCGAAGAAGGCATTCAGGACCTCAGCCTTTTCTACATCATCAGTTATAGTGTTCCCCTCCTGGTCCAGTAAGCAGTGGAGGCTCTTCTTGCCCTTCCTTTTAGCGTTGATAAATTTATAAAAGTGCTTTTTGTTATCTTTCACGGAAGTGGCCAGCTGTGATGGTTTGGGGGTTACCCCGCCCCTCCCACACTTTGAATTTGCCCCAGCTAACTCAGACGGACCCTGGGAATATAGATGAAGCAATTTATTTACAGCTAGCAGAATTTACAAGCAGCTATTTACAATATATACAGTTATATACAATTATATACAGAAATATACAAAGGATAAACAATACAAAAGCACAACTCCCCTCCCAGAAACCTGAGTCCCCAGGAGGGGTTCTCAAACCACCCCAACACCTCCCCCCGGCCCTCTCAACCTTACCCCAGTCCTCAGGAAGAAAAGAGGTGCAGCCAAGAGGTTAGGGAGCAAGGTTAGTAGGAGCAAGGTTACTGAGGTGTGACCAGGTCTAAGGCAAAAGCAAGAGTGAGAGACAAAAATGGAGAAAAAGTCTTTCTTCTTCCCAGAGTTCTCAGCGTGACTGTGAGAGAAGTTGACATCAATTGTTTTCATTTCACTGCCCATTATCTAGTTCTGTTACCAAAACATTCTAGCTTGCTTCAAACTAGCACAATCCACCCCTGTCTACTTCGCTCAGAGTATCGCTGAGAATTATCCAATCTAATCTAAACCAATATTTACACTAAAACAATATATACAAGTTCAGTTCACACTTCAATCAGATGTAGGTGATTCAAAAGCTCAGAACAGGGACTCCCAGATGATGTTGGGTTCGTGCTCACGTACTGTAGATTCTATCGTAGATTCTCTCAGTGTTGGGCGCCGATGTTACCTAGAACAGAAAACTCCTAACAGCTTGAATTTAAACTCTCTCAGCTAATGTTAGATTTCTCTGTGGAATACACTGGATTTCACCATTCTCCTGCATTACCCAGTATGTGTGACCAGGACCTTCAGCAGAAACCACCCCTCGGACAGGTTTCCCTTCACCCGAAGGAGAAAATACCCAAACAGTTTTCCCTAACAGATTCTTCTCATGTACAACAGGAACTTTATCACCGTCTACTGTTTGGACCAAATCTGATTGTGCAGGTCCTGCTCTGTTTACTGAACCTCTACTATTTACCAACCAGGTAGCTTGTGCTAAATGTTTGTCCCAGTTTTTCAGAGTTCCACCCCCCATGGCTTTTAGGGTGGTTTTCAGCAAACCGTTGTAGCGCTCAATCTTCCCTGAAGCTGGTGCATAGTAGGGTATGTGATAGATCCATTCAATACCATGCTCTTTGGCCCAGTTTTTCACAAGATTGTTCTTGAAATGAGTACCATTGTCTGACTCGATTCTCTCTGGAGTTCCATGTCTCCACAAGATTTGTCTCTCCAAACCAACAATGGTGTTACGTGCAGTAGCATGCAGAACTGGATAGGTTTCCAACCATCCAGTGCTGGCTTCTACCATCGTCAGCACATACTGCTTGCCAGAACGAGATCGAGGTAAAGTGATGTAGTCAATCTGCCAGGCTTCACCATACTTGTACTTTGACCATCTCTCACCATACCATAAGGGCTTGATTCGCTTAGCCTGCTTAATAGCAGCACAAATGTCACAGTCATAGATGACTTGGGTGATAGCGTCCATGGACAAGTCAATTGACCTATCGCGAGCCCATCGGTATGTTCCATCTCTGCCTTGATGTCCAGATGAGTCATGGGCCCACCGAGCTAAGAACAGCTCACCTCGGTGTTTCCAATCAAGGTCAATGTCAAGATCAGAGTTGGTATCAACTTGAGCAATCTTAGCAGCTTGGTCTGCCTGCTGGTTATGTTGATGTTCCTCAGTAGCTCTGCTCTTAGGCATGTGTGCGTCTACGTGCCGCACCTTCACTGGAATTCTCTCCAGCCGTGCATCAATGTCCTGCCATAGATCAGCACACCAAATAGGCTTTCCTTTCCTCTGCCAACCATTCTTCCAGTCCTTCAGCCAACCCCATAGAGCATTGGCTACCATCCACGAGTCGGTGTAGAGGTAAAGGATAGGCCAATTCTCACGTTCAGCCACATCAAGAGCAAGTTGAACAGCTTTTACCTCAGCGAACTGACTGGATTCTCCTTCTCCATCTTTCGTTTCGGTAACTCTCCTGGTTGGACTCCAAACCGCTGACTTCCATCTTCGCTTGTTCCCAACAAGACGACAGGAACCGTCTGTGAACAAAGCATAGTTCTTTTCCTGATCAGAGAGATCACCATAGGGAGGAGCTTCCTCAGCACGAGTTATTTTCTCCTCTGGAGGTTTGGAACAGTCTGTGCCTTCCGGCCAGTTGGTGATCACCTCCACCAGACCAGGTCGGTCAAGATTACCCATTCGTGCTCGCTGGGTTATCAAAGCCATCCATTTAGACCAGGTTGCATCTGTGGCATGATGTGGTGATGAACCTTTGCCCTTGAACATCCAGTTAAGAACTGGAAATCTGGGAGCTAAAAGCAATTGTGACTCAGTTCCAATCACTTCAGAAGCTGCTTTCACTCCCTCATAGGCTGCTAGAATCTCTTTCTCAGTTGCAGTGTAATTTGTCTCTGAACCTCTGTAACAGCGTCTCCAGAAACCAAGTGGACGACCACGTGTCTCATTTGGAGCTCTCTGCCAAAGGCTCCAAGTTGGACCATTGTCACTGGCAGCCGTGTACAGAATGTTTTTGATGTCCGGACCAGATCTCACAGGTCCCAGGCCCACTGCATGGACTACTTCTCGCTTGATCTGATCAAAGGCTGCTTGTTGTTCAGGTCCCCACTCGAAATTGTTTTTCTTACGAGTCACATCATACAGAGGTTTGACAATCTGACTGAAACCAGGAATGTGCAGTCTCCAAAATCCCACCACACCAAGGAAAGAAAGTGTGTCCTTCTTACTGGTGGGAACTGCCATGGTAGAGACTTTGTTGATCACATCCTGAGGAATGTAACGGCGACCATCCTGCCACCGCACTCCCAGAAACTGAATTTCTTTGGCAGGTCCTTTGACCTTGTCTCTCTTAATGGCAAAACCTGCTTGCAACAGAATGTCAATGATTTTGTTACCTTTCTCGAAGACTTCCTCAGCAGTTTGGCCCCACACAATGATGTCGTCGATGTACTGGATGTGCTCTGGAGCTTTACCTTTCTCCAGTGCATTGTGGATGACTGAGTGACAGATGGTTGAGCTGTGTTTCCACCCCTGAGGCAAACGATTGAACTGGTACTGGATTCCTCTCCAGGTGAATGCAAACTGAGGCCTGCACTCCTTTGCTATGGGAATAGAGAAGAAAGCATTAGCAATGTCTATGGTTGCATACCACTTAGCCTCCTTCGATTCCAGCTCGTACTGGAGTTCCAGCATGTCTGGCACAGCTGCGCTCATGGGTGGCGTCACCTTGTTGAGGGCACGAAAGTCAACTGTCAGTCTCCAGTCGCCCGTAGGTTTGCGCACAGGCCAGATGGGACTGTTGAAAGGTGAATGAGCTTTCTCGATGACAGCCTGACTCTCCAGTTGACGAATCAGCTGATGAATGGGCAACAAAGAGTCACGGTTAGTTCTGTACTGCCTATGATGAACAGTTTGAGTTGCAATTGGCACTTCCAAGTCCTCTATGTCAGGATGTCCCACAACTGCAGATTCATCAGAAAGTTCAGGTCTAATAGACAATTTCAATTTATCATCCTCAATCTCTACAGATGCTATTCCAAAAGCCCATTTGTGACCCTTAGGATCTTTGAAACAACCTTGTCTCAAAAAGTCAATTCCCAAAATGCAAGGCGCATCAGGACCAGTTACAATAGTATGTGTCTTCCACTCTTTACCAGTTAAACTGATCTCAGCCTGTATCTTAGTTAACTCTTGAGATCCACCAGTGATTCCAAAGATAGAAATGGACTCTGTCCCCTTACAATTAGATGGCAATAAAGTACACTGAGCACCTGTGTCAACTAAAGCCCTGTATTTCCGAACTCTTGAACTGCCAGGCCACCTAATGAATACATTCCAATAGATTCGGTTCTCTCCACTATCCCTTTCCTCCTCCTGGCTGGAGGCAGGGCACCCCTAATGCTGAACATGGCATGTAGGGTGTACACAGTGATTGGTGTTGTTGCGAGAGGAACTGCAACTGTTGGAACAATTGCAGTTGCTCTCAGGAGCTGAAGAAGTGGCAGCGACTTTCCTGGCATTGCTGCCTCTGTTTCTGCCACTCTGCAGATCCCTGACCCTCTTTGAAAGAGCTGAAGTAGGTTTACCATCCCATTTGTTCATGTTCTCCCCGTTCGTGTCACGCAGAAGTATCCACAGTGACGCACGTGATTGCTGCTGTCTGGGTGGAATTTGTCTCCTCCTGGGCTGGAATTGCCTTGCAGGAGGTGGGCGTCTGTTCCTGACTGCAGAAACATTCACCCATTCAGATGATGCAGGAATGGTATCCTTTACCAGATTGGTAATGTTTTTAAGATTCTCCTTCAGTTCTTTCATGGTATCCTCAAAACCATCTTTCATGCCCTTTATTTCAGAAGTCATAGTTTGTATGGCACAAACTAGACCAGAATGTGACAAGCTGTCCTCAATCTGCCTGAGCTGGTCAGTGAATTCACCAACAGTGAAAGATCTTCCATTATCACTCCTTGAGAGAAACTTACTGGCCAAGATGTTAGCATAGGATGAAGGAGCAAGCTTAATCAGCTTCTTCATGAGACCTGTTCCCAAAGGAATATCGTCAGGCTCATGAGTACCATGATCTCCATAAAGCACTTCCTTCACAGCAAACTCCTTCAGAAGCTTAATTCCCTGCTCAATGGTGTTCCACTTCTTGGCAGCCCATGGCAAATCATCTCGGGAAGGGTATCTCATAGCCACAGCCAACAGAAGGCGTGTCCACAAGCTAACCCTACCAAGAGGACTTGCCAGGTGTTTGTCCACTCCACTCTCCTTAGTGAGTGGTCCCAGCTGCTTGGCAGACTTGTCTCCTACCTGCAGAGCATTAGCACCAATGCCACGGCATCTCACTAGCCAGCTTAAGATTGGCTCACCTGATTCCCTTGTGTATTCCTTCCTAACTTCCCTGACCTCTCTGAGTGGATCCTTGGAGCCTTGGATGTCATCTTCCACCTCCTCTTCTTGTTGTTGTTCTGGTGGCGCCGGGCCTAACACAATCTTCCTCATAGCATTCCTAAACTCATTGGAACCATCCTCTCTCTTGGCAGCTAACCTCACTGCGCTCCTCTCACTTGAGTATTGTTGTCTCAGCACATCTACAAGGTCTTTCAGACTAACTATCTCCTCCTCTTCCTCCTCTTGCTGATCACCAGAGGTCCCCTGTCTTACATCCTCCTGTGAACCACTCTTTGTCTTAGCTTTTGCCTTAGCAGGTGCCAGAAGGGCCTGAGCAGCAACAGACTTGGATGTGTCTGCTGGAGGGTTTGAATCTTTAGGAGTCTGACTTGGAGGATTTGAATCCTTAGGGGTCTGACCTGGAGCATTTGAATTATTGGAGGTCTGACTTGGAGCATTTGTATCCTTAGGGGTCTGACCTAGAGCTTGTGAGTTCAAGTCTGCCTTGCTTTTAACAGGAGGATTTTGGTTCTGGTCTGCTGGCTGGGGGTTTGAATTGGCTGAGCTGGTGTCATTAGGATTTGGACTGACTGGGCTAGCGTTACCAGCACTAGCAGTGTTATTATTTGCCTGTCCTCCTGGGATGCCTGCCAACCCTGACGTGTTTTGATTGTTGCTAGGAACATTCTGATTTTGGGTACTTGCCTGTGCTCCTGAGGCTCCTGCTAAACTCTGCGGCTTGTTTTGGTTATCCTTATCATTGTTTACGTTAGTGGCAGGAACATTGGCTGTGTTCCCAGCACTTGGAGAAGGAGGGGCAGAGGCTGGCAAGGGGGAAGCCGATAACTGTGTTCCCTTGTTTTGCTGTGAAAGAGACTGCTTCTGAGACACAGAATTTTTCCTAGCTCTTACAGAAGCTGGTTTTGAATTTTTTACCAATAATGCCAAAATTAATATGAATATTAAAATCATGAGGCAAATATTAAAAACTGTGAGAAGAAAAACAGTTTTACACGAGCATGTACCTATGCAAACAGTTGGAATTCCTGTCTTAGGCTGAATAACTCTCATTAGAGCCATATTTAAAGCAGAATTTCCATTGATTGTCACATTACTGACCAGAGCTCCTGTAATGTCCTTTGTAATATTCTCAGAGATATTAAAACCAGCATAACCAAGAATCAAATCACCCCAGCTCCAGAACATATCTGAAACCTTAGCTTTAGCCTTATTATAAGCCAGATCAATGAAATAAGCAACAATTTGACCTTTTAACCAACTAAATGCCAAGAAAACAAAACCAGACCAGAGCAATGCACCAACCAAATACAATAGCTGCTTGATTAGCTTCATCTTAATTCCCAGAGCTAATTTCCAATCACTCAAATATCTATCCCCACGTTGGGAAAGCCAATTAAAAAATGTGATGGTTTGGGGGTTACCCCGCCCCCCCACACTTTGAATTTGCCCCAGCTAACTCAGACGGACCCTGGGAATATAGATGAAGCAATTTATTTACAGCTAGCAGAATTTACAAGCAGCTATTTACAATATATACAGTTATATACAATTATATACAGAAATATACAAAGGATAAACAATACAAAAGCACAACTCCCCTCCCAGAAACCTGAGTCCCCAGGAGGGGTTCTCAAACCACCCCAACACCTCCCCCCGGCCCTCTCAACCTTACCCCAGTCCTCAGGAAGAAAAGAGGTGCAGCCAAGAGGTTAGGGAGCAAGGTTAGTAGGAGCAAGGTTACTGAGGTGTGACCAGGTCTAAGGCAAAAGCAAGAGTGAGAGACAAAAATGGAGAAAAAGTCTTTCTTCTTCCCAGAGTTCTCAGCGAGACTGTGAGAGAAGTTGACATCAATTGTTTTCATTTCACTGCCCGTTATCTAGTTCTGTTACCAAAACATTCCAGCTTGCTTCAAACTAGCACACCAGCCTAAGTTCTAGCTGGGCCTTTGCCTCTCTAATTTTTCTCCTGCATAATCTGGCTATCTCCTTAAACACATCAGGAGAAGCCTTCCCCTCCTTCCAGAGGTGATACACCCTCTTTTTCTCCCCCAATTCCTTCTGGAGCTGTTTGCTCATCCAGGCTGGTCGCCTTCCCCGCCGGCTCATCTTTCGGCACATGGGAACTGCCAGCTCCTGTGCCTTTAAGAGCTCCTGTTTAAAGTAGGTCCAACCATCCTGGACCCCTTTGTTCTCAAGGACTGCTGCCCAGGGGACTTTGGAAATAAGTTTCCTAAGCAAATTGAAGTTTGCCCTCTGAAAGTCCAAGGTGTAGGTTTTGTTGTAGTGCCTCCCTACCTCCATGCATATTGAAAACTCCACTAACTCGTGGTCACTACACCCCAGACAGCCTCCCACTGCCACATCTCCTACCAGCCCTTCTCTGTTGGACAGCAGCAGGTCAAGCTGAGGTTGACCCCTAGTAGGCTCACTTAACAGCTGAGACATGAAGCTGTCCTCCATGCACAGATAAAAGAATGCAGCCTCATGTTGTACCAGTGAGGTTAAGACTGGGCATAAAGACCTTTTCCCCAAAAGGATTGTTAAGCTCTGGAACAAACTTACCACAGAAGTGGCAAAGTCACCATTCTGGGAAAGATTTAAAAGCTGTGTAGATGTGGTGCTGAGGGACATGGTTTAGTGCTAACCTGGCAGTGTTGAGTTCATGATTGTATTTGATGATCTTAAAGATCTCTTCCAACCAAAACAGTTCCATGGTTCTGTGAGTCTCCTGTGCTCCCAAAAAGTCTATGGTGAAAGAACAGAAACAGCAGCATATTTTGATAGGGTTGTGTCATCACCGGCTGTCAAGTCTCAACAACTTTTTTGTACTTGTTTCTTTGTCAGACACTGCACATTTCTGCAATACTGGATGAAGAACCAGAGATGGATGAGCACTTTGTTGTCACCCTGTTCAATCCAACTGGAGGAGCCAGACTAGGCACCAAAGTGCAAACTATGATTACAGTATTACAGAACCAGGCTCCACTGGGGCTTTTCAGCATTTATCCAGTTACAAATAGGTATTGAACACTGATTCAACAAAAGGGAGGTGTTTCACATTCACTGTAGGTGGTGTCACAGAAGCATGGTATCTCTCTATAATTTTGGTTTCCATCCATCCCTTTAAAGATAGTCACTCAATCCTACTGTAAGAAAAAAGTAATTTTGAAAAGGACACTTCCTGTATACTGCTATGCAGAAGAGAAGAACACTTATAATAGACCTGTTCACCATCAGAAATGTCAATTTCTGCATGAATTTTTTCTTTGAAATTAGTGCTTTGCTAGTTCCTAACCATTCCACTAATAGTAGCCCGTATTAAAAGTTCCAAAACTCAGATAGAAGTCCAAGAAGACATGTATTTTATAATTTATTTATGGTTTTATGTTTTTATAATTTGTTTATGGTTTTTTAAGCTTGTGTGAAATACACTTTCACTCAGGCTAGCTTTCCAGAAGCAAAATGAACCATAGCAAAGAATATTTTCAACAGCCATTCACTTTAAACCATGAAGATGGTGTATTAAATTTCGTGATTGGTTTAAGATTTTGTTGTTTTTGCCATTGTTTTGCCAAGATCTTCTGCTAAAAAAAACCCACAAACATTCAACAACATTAACTAATGTAGTTATCAGTTTGTCATACAGCAAAATCAGGTATTAACTATTTTCTTTTAAAATTCTGTTGCATACACTGCCCTGGAACTGATTGTGCTATTAAGGATTTTGTTTGCACACTACAAAAATAATACATTTTGTCATTATTTTCACATTTAGGACAAATTTCCTCATAGTTGAAGAAGCCAACACTACAGTTTACTTGAAGGTTTCACGGAGTAACGGGCTCAATGTGTCTGTCAGCGTGGAGTGGGAGACAGTGTCGGATACTGCTTTTGGCATCAGTACGTTGGCTTTACTGAGTGTGCACTGCTGTTGTCAGAGTGGATTGTCCTGGGCTGCAACTTATGTCTTTAAGGACCATGGAGTATGGACCTCCAAGAGGTCCAGAGTGACCATAATTCTTTTGTCTTTCTCTATTTAGGCTGGTAGCAAAGCTAGTTCTCCCTCTTCCTTTCCTCTCCTTCCAGGGAGATAAGCTCTCCTTCCAGGGAGGGACTCTCTCCTATATGGTAACAAGGGGGGAGTATCCCAGCCTGTTTGTCCTGACTAAAGCTGGGGAGCAGTCAGGCCTGGCCAGCCCAAGCTAGCCTAGCAATGGGTTAGGTCTAGATTTTGGTAGGTGAATAGTAGAAAATACATTGGAGAGAGTGAATAATAGTTTCTTTTTCTACATTTCAGGGGGTAGTATCAGTGTCCTGTCTACCTTGCAAAGTTTTGTAGAAGAGTCAGCATCTGGTTGGTGTTTCTTCACTTTAGGAGAAATCCTATATGGTATTCTGATGCGTACATTTCCAGCTACATTTTCCACTCTCTACCAGTGGAAAGGAGTTTTTGTTCCTGTTGAGGTAAATATTTGATTGGAAACACTGGGTGTGCTGCTTAATGAATAATTAAGTCTCAGTGGTACTATTTTATTCCTTTTACAGAATTTCAGTATGTGGAATCCTAAGAGCTGTGTGTTTTTCCAAATCCATGCCTCTCCCTACCTTGTGATTACTCATGGAGGAGACAGACAGGGAGCTTCCAACAACAGCGTGTATACATTCACGCCTGGACACAGGCTGTTGAAGGTAAATTGGTTGTAGTCACAAAAATCATGAAATACTGGGTTGGGAAGGACCTCAGGAGACCCTCTAGTCCATCTATGTTTGAGGGAGAAAAACCCAGTGTGCAGGGGCCCTGACACTCTGGTCATCTCTTCTGGTTTTATATATGTATGTTGAGTGGGGGGCAAAATTACTTGAGATGAGGTGAAATAAATCACGGAACAATGAAGTCACAGAACATTTTGTGAAGGTTGATGAGAAATACATGGTGTTCAGTTCATAATAGACACGTTCTTTAAACAGTAAAATTATATCTCACAAATATTAGATGATAGTAACATTATTTTGTGTTTTATGTCTCCTATGTAATTTTGCCAGTTTAGAGAATTCCTGTATATATGTGTGAACTTGTCACTTGGTTTGACTCCCAAACATCATTTTTGTTGTATTTCCCTCACAGACACAGACTCTTTCTATTCTGGGTACCAGACATGTGGAACATTTTTCTGTGGATGAGGAGGACTATTTGATTTTTTTGAGTCACACGAACAGTTCCAGTTCCATCCAGGTTAGGATGCACTTGTCTTCTCTGGCTTTAATGTTGGTAGTTTGGTTAGTTTTGACTTTGAAATGTGTAAGACTGCTCATAGAATTGTAAAATCGTGGGGGTTGGAAGAGACTTTTCAAGTTCATTGAGTCCAACCCCCCTGCCAAAGCAGGATCATGTAAAGCAGGTCACAGGAGTGCATCTGAATGAGTTTTTAATGTCTCCAGAGATGAAGGCTTCAGAGCCTCTCTGGGCAGCCTGCTCCAGGGCTCTGTCACCCTTGCAGTAAAGTTTTTCCTCACATTGAGGTGAAACTTCTGCGTTCTAGTTTGTGCTGTTGCCCTGTGTCCTATCATAGGACACCACTGAAAAGAGACTGGCCTTCTGTCAGATATCTGTGAATTTTAATAAAACAACTATAAATAGATATTTCTGAAAAAAAATACTGATGTGCCTAAAGTAGGTTTATAAGACTTAAAATTATAGACCTGTTCAAATGCAGCAAAACTCTCTACATCAGCATACAATTTGTATTTGACTTGATTTTGTTGCCAGTGTTAATTATTAGACACCTATAAGAACAGGATTAAATTCTGACCATGAACTTGTTAATTTGAAGAACAGGCACAGCTCTTTGAAGTAAAGTAGTTAATAATGTTCTTCTACCTTAAATTAGAGTCCACCTTAGAGATGAGGAATTCAGTTTACTCTTAAGTCTCCTCAGTTTTTTACCATGACAATTTCTCTTTTCTTGGTGCTAATTATGAATATATAACAAAACCTTTCTTCTTCTTTTTTTTTTCCATATTCCATAGGTTTTCCATTGGAATAATGATATATTTGTACTTCACCATCAACTTCCACTTTACAAAGCCCTGAATATAGCCTTATTTCCTCGAGGAGGCATCATGTACCTGTTAGTTTCTTTATCAGATACCAGCCAGAACATGCTCCTGTACCAGTGGTTAAATAATGAGTTTAGGAATCTTCATCAGTTACCAGCAAAAGAAATAAAACATATGGAAGCCTGGACTTCTGGATCTGATATCTACCTAATTACTGCAAAAGGTATTTAGAAGAAGGAAAACGCTTAAGTTTCCTAGGTACAGCTTACTTGGTAGCAAAGGAATTTGGGGTAGAGTTTAGTTAGAGATTAAAATATTATTGGAGAGTGACAATTTGCCAGTAAGTATTTTATCAAATGTATCTGCTTTTATCCATCAGAAAATAACAACTTTGTGTTTGTTCTCAAATATTTGTGGGATGAATTATGTATTTTCCCAAGAACAATGGGAAATAATAATAACAACTCAATTTATTCAGCTACTAATTGCATTCTTCTAAGCATCGTGGTATGCAAAGGTGAATTTTAATAAAACAACTATAAATAGATATTTAGCAAATTAATTATTAAAAAATGTATTACAAGTATGACATTTTAGGCATTGTTTCATGACTGCAGTGATATGCTTATTGAAAGGTTTCTATTGCAGTCCATAAGTTTCTTTCCAGTTGGCTGTTGTCTACTAACACGTATTAGTATATTCCAATATGTGCAGAAAAGTGCTTAAAGGATGTTAGTGGATGACTTACCTCATGGGAATCAGTCTTGCTGTGGACCAAGTAAAAATTAAATTATGATAATTTGCCTCACTTTGTGATTAAAGCTGCCAGATTTTCCCTTTAGAATGGTCACTAGTTTGATATTTAAATAACAAGCAGCAAAATAATGTAAAGCTGTGCTGCCATCCAGTGAGATCTGGGTGGGCTGGAGAGCTGGGTGGAGGCAAAACTTGTGAAGTTCAATAAGGACAAGTGCAAAGTCTTGCGTCTGGAGAGGAATAATGACAGACACCAGTACAGGTTGGGGGCTGCCGTGCTGGAAAGCAGTTCTGTGGAGAACGACCTTGGAGTCCTGGTGGACAGCAACTTCTGCACAGGCCAGCAATGTGCCCTTGTGGCTAAGAGAGCCAATGGTACTCTGGGTTACATCAAGGAAAGTGTGTCCAGCAGGTCTAGGGAGGTTCATCTTCCTCTCTACTCTGCCCTGGTGAGACCACACCTGGAATAATGTGTGCAGTTGTGGGCTCCCCATTTCAAGAGAGACAAGGACCTGCTGAAGAGAGTCTAATGGAGAGCACGAGGATGACTGGGGTACTTGGGCATCTCCCCTATGGAGAGAGACTGAGAGCCCTGGGGGTGTTTGGAAGTCTTGGGAAGAGAAGACTGAGAGGAGATCTCATCAATGTGTATGAATATCTGAGGGGTGGGTTTCCAGTGCATGAGGCCAATCTCTTTTCAGTGGTGCACAGTAATAAGACAAGGAACAATTGATACAAACTTAAACATAAAAGGTTTCATAGAATCATAGAATCAACCAGGCTGGAAGAGACCTCCAAGATCATCCAGTCCAACCTAGCACCCAGCCCTAGCCAATCAACTAGACCATGGCACTAAGTGCCTCATCCAGTCTTTTCTTGAAGACCCCCAGGGACGGTGCCTCCACCACCTCCCTGGGCAGCCCTTTCCAATGGGAAATCACTCTCTCTGTGAAGAACTTCTTCCTAATATCCAGCCTATACCTACCCTGGCACAACTTCAGACTGTGTCCCCTTGTTCTCTTGCTGGTTGCCTGGGAGAAGAGGCCACCCCCCACCTGGCTACAATGCCCCTTCAGGTAGTTTCACCTCAACATGAGGAGAAACTTCTTTACAATGAGGGTGATGGAGCACTGGAACAGGCTGCCCATAGGGGTTGTGGAGTCTCCTTCTCTGGATACTTTGAAAACCTACCTGGATGCATTCCTGTGTGAACTACTCTAGGTGATCCTACTTGGCACGGGGTTTGGATTTGATCCCTGGAGGTCCTTTCCAGTCTCTAGCATTCTATGATTCTCTAAGTTTTGTCATTTTGCTTCTTTGTAGAATCTGGAAACTCTTCTGAAATTTTCATCTGGGAGACAGGGCAGTCCACCTTCAGACACTTTCAGTCTATTCCAGTCTGTGCTGTAAGAAATATACATGTTTTCATGCCTCCTTCAGGTTTAGGTAAGATTTGAATGATAATATTTGTTCAAATCCTCATTTGTAAAGCTGAAATTGAAACAAAAAGTGTTTGTGGTTATTTAATTGATCTTATTTACCAGACTGCCATCATTGTGCAACTAAGGGCGTTATGGCATTACAGGGAGAAATTTCATATATGTCACTAAATGTTTCTGTTTTCTCCTCTTTTTCTCAATATAGTTCACATCCTCCTGTCTGGTGAGGACACACTGATGTTGTACTCTTGGAACTCAGAAGAGAACCAGTTCTCTGCAATGCTGGAAGCCCCACGTGCAGATCATATCACTTCAGCTACTGCAAAGTCTCTGAACTCCAGCAAAAGTCTGATTGCTCTGTCCATGGAGTCCATCTCCCAGGTTTATGAGCTGACCACCATCTCCAACCAGTCAGATTTTATACCTAGGTAGGTTTGTTTTTTTCATTTCTGTATCTTTCTCCCAGCTCTTGCGTTTCTTTTTCTGTGATAGTCTGTTCATTACAGTGCAGCATCTCATCTGCTTCTGCGTGTGGTGTGCTTATTGACACTACAGAGAGCTTTTCACAGTTAGGTTTAAGATAACCTGAAGTCAAACAGCCTTTAAGAGTGGCAAGGAAGGACTTGGAGTTGAGAGCTGATATTTTTTAAAGGTTTTATTTAGGATACATGGATTACTTTCATAATTATTTTCAGTTACTCTGAAAACTTGTAGCTTTTATTAAAAAAACAAACAGACAAACAAACAAAACCCCTGAAATATCACAAACTCCATAACTTTCAAATTTCAGTTGCTTCCTTAGGATTAAAACAATTCCACCTCCAAAAATGCTCATTAGATTTACAGCAATGCTTTCAAAGCTAATTTAATCAACTATCCTCAGTTTATAATGACTTGATGTGTGTTTTTGTGCTAGTTCAGGTGAATTGATATTTGAGCCTGGGGACATGGAAGCTGTGATAGCAGTCAATATCCTGGATGACACCATCCCAGAGGAGGAAGAGTGCTTCAAAGTGCTGTTGAAAAACCCTAAGGGAGGTGCAGAGATTGGTGTTCATGGCTTTGTTAACATAATTATTCCTTCCAATGACAATGCCTTTGGAGTCATTGCATTTGCTCAGGTAAAACTTCTAAGCTAAATCATAAAAATAACTACATGTAATTTTTGAATAATAGAACACAAAGATAGTAAAACTACAGAACATGTCAGAGAGTTGTTTTTCTAAAGTCTTGTAGCAGCCTGAGATGATTTTGATGTGTATTCAGCATTGCTGCATGATTGTGATGGAACACAAGATAATGTGCCCCTCTGTTCAAGGCCAAGGGCATCTTGAGGTGTATTAGGAGTATGGTTAGTAGGTGAAGTGAGGTTCTTCCCCCACCTCTGCTCTGCCCAGGAAGGTTGGACTAGATGCTACATCCCACACTAAGGGAATGCAAGAGTTAGGTCTGTTCAGCCTGGAGAATAGAAGATTCCAGGGACACCTTACAGCTGTCTTCCAGTACTCGAAAAAGGCTACAGGAGAGCTGGGGAGGGAGTTATTACAAGGGCTTGTAGTGACAGGACAAGGGGCAATGGCTTTGAGCTGGAATAGGGAAGACTTGGACTAGAGATTGGGTAGAAATTAATTCCAGTGAGGGTGGTGAGACACTGGCACAGGTTGCCCAGAGAGGTTGTGGATGGCCTCTCTCTGGAGGGGTTCAGGGCCAGGCTGGATGAAGCCTTGAGCAACTTGGGCTAGTTTGGACCATGGGAGTGGGGTTAAAAATAGACAATCTTTAAGGTTATGTCCAACATAAACCATTCCATGATAGAAGATCAGTTCTTTAGTCTGTTCCTGCTGTGAGGTTTTTTATAATCCACTCATGTTTAGATTAGCACAATCATTTATCATTTTGGTTTTGCAGCAACTTAAATACTCAGTTTTTGGATGTCATATGTGATGTCATTGTAGAGCCACCCTGGTTGGTTAATCAAGGGAATTAACTGAAAATATAATAGGGAATGCCCTAGGTTGGAAGGCACTCTCAAAGCCCTCTGCAGTGAGCAGAGACACCTCCAACTAGATCAGATTGCTCAGAGCCTCAGTAAGTTTGACTTTGAATGTCTTCAAGGATGGGACCTCCACAACCTCCCTTAGCAACCTGTTCCAGTGTTCCACCTATCTCATAGTAAAGAACTTCTTCTTAATGTCCAATCTAAATCTACCCTACTCTAGATTCAAACTATTGCCCCTCACCTTGTCACTACAAGCTCTTGTGAACCATGCCTCTCCAGTTTTCCTGTAGGGCGCCTTTAGGCACTGGAAGACTGCTGTAAAGTCTTCTTGGAGCCTTGTCCAGGCTGAACAGCACCAGCTCTGTCAGCCTGCTTTGTAGGAGAGATGATCCAGTCCTTTGATCATCTTTGAATGATCTGAAGATCTTTTTGCCCTGAAGAAGTGGATTATGTAACAAGATGAGCCAATCTGCCAGAACAAAGTAATTTCTTCAGAAGAATATCAGGTTGAAAGTCTTATTTGGTGTGGGTAATCCTTATATTATCAAACACTGTACAAGTTATCTAGACAGTTATCAGGTAAATACATATTGAAGATACAAACTACAAAAGAGTTGTTACTCAAACATTTACATGTGGTCTTCTGAAAGAAGAGTAAATAACAATAAAGTAAAAGCAGTAAAAATGTCTCTCATGAAGATCCACTTGTTTAGTATCTGCTTCACACAAAGTGGACAGTCCTGTACTAAAGGAAATAAAACAACAAATTGAAACAAAAAACACTGAGTTTTTTCATAGAATCCTAGAATGGTCTGGGCTGGAAGTGACCTCCAAAGTTCATCTAGTCCAACCCCTCCCAGAGTCATCAGGGACATCCTCAATTAGACCAGGTTGCGCAGAGCCCTGTTGACCCTCACCTTGAACATCTCCAGGCAATGGGTCTCAGACACCTCCATGGATTTTTGCCTTAGGTTAAAGAGGTCTGACAATTTCAGTTCTTAGATACATGAAACCTGGGAGTATTGAGTACCTCTGAAATTCAGAAAGTGTAAATTAAATTAAAGAATATGCATTTAGCTACTTAACATTAGATTAACTTTCTGATATTCAGTGTCACTGGCACCCATTGACTACCCAGATCCCTAAAGAAACTTTTCTTTATAACAAAACAATGTTATGGTTTTGTTTCTTCATGTTTTCCAGAGCTCTTTATTTAAGCAAGTTGAAGAAATGGAACAGGACAGCTTAATCACCTTGAATATTGAACGTTTAATAGGAACATATGGACGAGTTACAGTAGAGTGGATTGCTAATGGGAGCACAAGTGATGTATTTCCAGCTTCGGGAATGGTATGTGATGATATCACTGATAGGGAAGCACTGAGGGTGTTGTGTCAGATAATAGGTGCAGATGTGCTGAGGCATGACAGTACGTGCTCTGCTCTGCTGTTAATGCCTGCGTCCTGCTCCTTTCCTCTGATTCTGGCAGCTTGCATTTCTGGCTGGCACATAATAATGCAGCATCACTCTTGCTCTTCTAGAACCAGGTGTACCCTGCAGGCACTAGAAATGTGTATCTCCAGTACCCTGATCCCATCTCCCTTTTTTCCTGCTGTGAGCTCCACCTGCTGTGTCAAATCATTTGCATAGGTAGGATTCTGGGAATGTTTGCTCTTCATCCTGACCTTATCAGTACAACTGAAAGCTTCAGAGATTCAGGGAAATATAACAGGTCCCAGTTTTCTTCTTTTCTGAGGCTGTTCATATTTCCAGCCATGGTAAAATCCAGTTTCTTGCTAGCCAGACTTCTAAGTATGGCTCAGGACTGACAGAAAGGTTCTTTAAGTCAAGGGCCTCCACCTGGTGGCCATCTCTAGAAGGCCCAAAGCCCTGTGAGCTTTGAGGATGTAGAGCTGTAGCACAAACCACAGCTGAGCGAAGAAAGGCCCAAAATCTGGTAGAAGTACACTTTACGTCTGGAAATAATGAGTCTGAAGTCAGATTAAAAAACGTTGGAGAAAAATCAACAGAGAGGAACCCAAGGTTGCCAATACAACCTTTATTAGTGTACTGGTTGAACATTCCAGATGGATTTCCCTGCAAACGTTGCAGGTATCACAGTATCACAGTATCACCAAGGTTGGAAGAGACCTCATAGATCATCAAGTCCAACCCTTTACCACAGAGCTCAAGGCTAGACCATGGCACCAAGTGCCACATCCAATCCTGCGTTGAACTGCCCCAGGGACAGCGACTCCACCACCTCCCCGGGCAGCCCATTCCAGTGTCCAATGACTCTCTCAGTGAAGAACTTTCTCCTCACCTCCAGCCTAAATTTCCCCTGGCGCAGCCTGAGGCTGTGGCCTCTCGTTTGCAGAAGTATGTTTTTCACTGGAAAATTCTCTTTATCCCTGTGTGATCTAGCCATGTCTTCCTTTTTGAGGGAGGCCTGGTCAAATGACTAGCCCATTGAATTAAAAAATAAGAATATAGACAAAGCACTTCGCAGTCATTTAACCTGGAAAAAAAAACCAAACCAAACCAACCCCAGAACAATGAACTTATTGATAGACTTTTCTTCCACTAGCAGTGATCTTAATTCATTTTATGTGTTTGTCATTGTTTGGATCTAATTCTATATTGTGGGTTGACCTTGGCTGGCTGCCAAACTCCCCCCTAATTGCTCTCTTACTGCCTGTCCTGAGTATGACAGGGGAGAAAATAAGGTGGAAAAGTTTGAGATAAAGGCAATTTTATTAGAAAAGCAAAAGCCTTGCATGAAAGCAAGGCAAAATGTTTATTCAGTACCTTGAATCTATAGAAGTAAGCTACAGCAATTGTGGAAGCTTATAGTACCCCCTTAGTTAACTTAACTGCCTAGACATTTGTTGAAACTCATGTCATCCATTGTGTTTCTGGCATGTGGAGGATTGCTTCCTCATACAAGCATTAGTTGTGCTAACCAGGAATGAGTAACTGCTGGACTTCCTACCCACAAACCAACAAAACCTGCTATGTGATATATACATATATGTATATATATTGGATAGTGATAGTCTTGTCTGCAGTGCTTATGGCATTGCAGAACTTGGGATGCTGTTGAGCATGCTGGAGGTTAGTACTAAGACAAAAGCTTTCAATTTTAGAAGAGCAAATGTCAGCTAGCTCAACTTAGTTGGGAAAGCTTCCATGGGCAGCTTTCATAGAGAATAAAGGAGCTAATGAGTGCTGTGAGTGCTTCGAAAACAGTTTCCTGCAAACACCAGTTCCTCCCTTTAAAAGCAAGGGAAGTATGTGGAGCAAGAGACCCTCTTGGCTTAACTGTGAGCTTCTGAGTCTGCTCTAAGGAAAAACAGAAATGTACCTGAGATGGAAAAGTGGATCAGTACTGGTTAAGAAGCACAAGGGCATTGTTAGAATGTGCAGAGATGCAATTAGAAAAGCAAAATCCCAGCTGGAAATGAAAATAGCCAGAGATGTCAAAAACCAAAAGCAAAGATTCTTCAGATGAGCGATCAGCAAGCAGAAACAGAAGAAAGCTGCTGGCCCACTGTTAAACCGGAGAGGTGAATAACTCACCAATAACCTGGAATGGCAGAAGTTCTCAGCACTTTCTTCTCCTCTGTCTTTACTAGCATGCTTGAGCCCCTGACCTGGGAAACGAAAGTGAAAGTCTAGGCTGATGCAAACATAGACCCACCATTAGTGAAGGAGGAGTTGGTATGGGAACTACTACAGGAACTTGACCTTTACAAATTGATGGACCAGAACATTATCAACCCTAGCATCTGAAGAAAGCTGACTGACATTGTTGGGAGGCCACTCTCAGTAGTCTTTGATGTCCTTGAGATTGAGGGATGCCCCAGAATCCTGGAAGAATTGTCACCCCCATCTCCAAAAAGGGACTGTAGAAGGATCCAGGAAAGTACAAGTGTGTCAGAATTTAATTTCCTGCGAATGTTAGGAAATGAGTTCTGCTGAGGCAATCACAAGTCATGTGAAACATGTGAGTGGGAAAAGCCAGCACAGAGTCACCAACGGTGAATCATATTTGACAAGCCTGATTGCTTTCTACAGCAGACTTACCTGCTGAGCTGATGTGGCAGCTTGAGTGATGGACGTTGTCTACCTCACTTCTCTAAGGCTTTCTGTACAAGAGAAACTCATGACATGTTTCAGTCCCCTGTGTGGTCTGTGGTGGCTGGGAATTGGCTTCTTTTCCAACTGCCAACCTGTCAGAAGCGGGGTCCTTCAGGGATCAATATTGGGTCCAATACTGTATAATCTTCCTAAATGATCTGAATGAAGGGATCAAGTGTACAGTGATGAATTTTGCTGGTGATACCAAATTAAGTGGGGGAGTGGGCATTTTGAAAGGGAGAACCACCCCGCAGGATGATCAGGATAGTCTGGATGAATGACCTAAAAAGAACATTATGAAGTTCAATAAATAAACTGCCCCTGGGAAAGTATAATCCAGGAATGCAGGGCACACTGGGTGGAGTGCAGCCCTGTGGAAAGAAATGTCAGAATCCTGGTGGACAGCATGCTCAATCTGAATAAACAATGTGCTGCAGTGGTAGAGAAAGCCAAGAGGATGCTGGGTTGTGTCAAGGACATGACAAGAAGAGACAAAGTCATTATTCTGCTCTACTCAGTGTTTGACAGGCCACATCTGGCATAGTATGTCCAGTTTTGGTCCCCATCATACAAAAATAGGTGCACAGGCTGGAGAGTATTTAGATAGAGGCCACAAAGATGATCCAAAGACTGGGAAGCTGCCATGTGAGGAAAAGCTGAGAGAACTGCTGTGTGTTCAGCCTTGAGAAATAAAGGCTTATGGGGACCTTCTCACCATTTTCCAGTATTTAAACAGTTGCTAATCTTTAAAGGTAGCAGATGGAGAATCTGTTTCTTACAAGGAGTCCCACAAAAAAGACAAGGGGTACTGGATACAAGTTACTCTTGGGGAGATTTCCACTGGACTCCAAATGTTTCCACAAGGAGAGGAATATTTTTCACAAGGACAATCAGCCATTGGAATCCTCTCTGCAGGGAAGTGGAAGAGTACCTAGCATTGGACACTTGATATTCATCTGGACAGGGTGCTGGGCAATCTTGTCTAGACCATGGTTTTGCCAAGAAAGGTTAGACCAAATGACCTTTGAGGTGGCTTCCAACTTGGGATTCTGTGGCTCTATGAAATGTGTATGTATATGTATATATGTGTATGTATATGTATGTATATGTATTTATTTGATAGAGTTTGGCAAAGTGAAATAGCACTGAGGAGAACTTCGCCTGTTTTTGTTGTTGTTTCCCTCTGACACTGTAGATTACGTTTTCAGAAGGCCAGGCCCTGTCCACAATCACCCTGACAATTCTTGCAGACAGTGTTGCAGAGCTTTCAGAGACTGTGGAAATCACACTCGTCCGTGTTACCACTGTTGGTGTTCAGGATACCGCCAAAGGAGCTGTCATTGATCCCAAAAGGGCAAGAGCTGTGCTTACCATTTTACCCAGTGACTCTCCACACGGTGTCATTGGGTGGCATGTGGACTCTCTCTTTGTCAAAGTCACAGAGCCTGAAGGTAAGACTGTTTTTTGAATTCTTAGGGATAAAAAAAAAACAAACCATTTTTTCAAAGCCAGCATTGTTAAAGCTATGATATTGGTGGTACATACACAGAAAGTATTAAAAATACAAAAAACCCATATAAATTGTATGTGATATATAACATAAACATACACAACAAAATACACTGCGTAATATGTACATTATGTGATATTGCTTATATATTATTTGTGCAGTGTGTCCAGGTGGCCAAGAGAGCCAATGGCATCCTGGTCTGCATCAGGAACAGTGTGGCCGGTAGGACAAGGGAGGTTATTCTTCCCCTGTACTCAGCACTGCTCAGACCACACCTTGAGTGCTGTGTCCAGTTCTGGGCCCCTCAATTCAAGAGAGATGTTGAGGTGCTGGAAGGTGTCCAGAGAAGGGCAACAAAGCTGGTGAGGGGCCTGGAACACAAAGCCTATGAGGAGAGGCTGAGGGAGCTGGGGTTGTTTAGCCAGGAGAAGAGGAGGCTCAGGGGGGACCTCATTGCTGTCTACAACTATCTGAAGGGAGGACGTAGCCAGGTAGGGGTTGGCCTCTTCTGCCAGGCAACCAGCAATAGAACAAGGGGACACAGTCTCAAGTTGCGCTGGGGTAGGTCTAGGCTGGATGTTAGGAGGAAGTTCTTCCCAGAGAGAGTGATTGGCATTGGAATGGGCTGCCCAGGGAGGTGGTGGAGTTGCTGTCCCTTGAGGTCTTCAAGAAAAGCCTGGATGAGGCACTCAGTGCCATGGTCTAGTTGACTGGATGGGGCTGGGGGATAGGTTGGCCTGGATGATCTTGGAGGTCTCTTCCAACCTGGTTGATTCTATGATTCTATTAAAAATTGAAGCTTAAATATAACTAAAAATATAATTTAAAATATGAAACTATTCTATGCTGCATTTCACAATGAGTATTTCAGCATTCCAGTCATTTTTGCTTAGGAGTGGATTGTTAAAACCCTGACATCTTGTGATGGAAATCTTTAATACATACAACAGATTTATTTGGATACTAAGATGAACTTTTCTATTTAAGGGGATGAATATGTTCATTAAAATAATTCACATAAAAAGCCTTCCCTCATGAATTAGGTCAAATGGATTTGTTCTGGGAAAGGAAGAAAACAGAACAAGAGTCAATTCCGCTTTAAGAAAACTAAATTAGAGGTTTTCTGCTTGCCAGCTGTGTGTTTGATTGGGTTATGCTAGGTTTCTGTCCAAGCATGAAGTAAAATTCTGAAGGACCTGCCAGACTGTTGGCCAGAGGAGTCATCTCTACAGCGGGGTGGCTTTCCAGCAGCTGCCTGATGGGCTATTCATGATTTAAAAGCCCATCTGAAAATTCCTGACAATTTAATCTTCTGTCCATATTGGCAAATAAGATTTATGAAAAATATGTTTTTCTTCAGAACAGTATTGCAAATAAAACCTCCTCAGCAGTTCTGGTTTAAATTGTATTATTTTTGTCCCCTTTTTTGGACCTGAAACTCTTTGGAGTGGATTATGTGGGATCCTTACTTACGCACACACACACTTGAGAAGTTTGTACTCTAAAGTTATGATTCAGGATGTGTTCTTAGTTTTACTTTGTTGCACAGTTTAATCTTCACAGTGTTAATTGTGAAGTAGTATCTAGTTAATACAAGCAACAGGACCTAGCCTGAAGTGCAAAGCTTGTTGCTGGCTGCTCAGGGAGGTGGTGGAGTCACCATCCCTGGGAGTGTTCAGGAAAAGCCTGGATGAGGCACTTAGTGCCATGGTCTAGTTGACTGGATAGGGCTGGGTGCTAGGTTGGACTGGATGATCTTGGAGCTCTCTTCAACCTGGTTGATTCTATGATTCTACCCATATGGTCATGGTTTCATAGAAGGCTATCAGATTAGGCTATCAGATTACCCGTTTCTATGTCCTGTGCCTGTTTCTCTAGTCATAAACCCAGCACTTGTAGCCCAATGCTATCTTTGGTGGTTTGCTGGAAAGAATTATAAATCTGTTTTACCCATAGAAAAGGGATCTGGGCCTAACTGGTACAAGAGTATCTCATTTTCTTCACCATTTGTATTGAGGAAATGCAAATTTTACAGCTCGAGTGACTCCCTCCAGTGCTACTTTCCATAGTCGAGTAAATAGATTCACAGATTGCATCCAGTTGGAAGGAACTCTCAATGGTTATCTTGTCTAACCCCCTTGCAGTGAGAAGGGACACCTCCAACGAGGTGAGGCTGCCAAGGGCAGGAACAAAATAAATATAGACCTTAGGAGGCCAGCCAAAACAGTGAGATGGGAGTTTTGAAGGGAAAACTGAATAGAAATGGCAAAGTTGAAGTGACACTTTGTGCAGCAGTTATTTGTAAATAGTTACTCCCTATTTAATTCTTCCTCTACATTCAGTTTTAATATGCTTTTCAGACTTACACACTGTGTGTTATGTGCTTTTTCCCCTCCTTGTTATAGGACAAGAGAATTCCACTACTCTTACTTTACAAATCATTCGAGAGCAAGGCTTTGTTGGAGAGATTGAGATTCAGCTGAGTACAGCACCTAACCTTGAGCTGCCCCTCTCCAACCAAGCAACAGAGAATGAGGACTACCTACTGGAAACGAAGACAATCATTATGGCAGAGAACGCAACAGTAGCTTCTGTCATAGTCACTATTCTGCCTGTGAGTAGTCTGACAACAACTTAAGCTATTGATGTGTTAAGGAAGAGAAAATGGTGCTGTTCCTACACCAGAAGTAGGATTCAGCATTCTAGAAATGGCTAGGATGGGGATTCTTCTCATGTCAAATAGTTACATATAGGTAAGAACTGCAGCCATCCCTTTCAAAAGAATTCAGGCTCTCATCAGTGAGAATGAAGCCAATTATTTGTTTTGTTCTAAATCCAAATTAATGACAAGGGAACAAATCAGACATATCTTAGCTGCTTGCTGTTTTTTTCAGCCTTTTGGGGTTTTTTACAGAGGATTTGTTTTACTCTGCATACCTTTTAACAGATATTTTCTGTAGATCAGGAATTTTTTTTTCCACACCAAAAATATACATAGTTTTTGAATACACCCAGAATGAAACTTTTCATTTCACATTCTTTTTTGCCTTTCATATGGTGTGAAGCACGTGATTGGTGGTACAATTCCAAGTGCTGAGAGTTTTTGGACAGTATGCAACCTGCAAGTAGTGAGTTTTCTGTATTATAACTTGACATGGTTTGAGAGTTTCCCTTCCCTATTTTAATCATCAGACTAGCCTCAGGTGGCTGGAAGTTAATATGAATCTGTATTTACAACATGGCACATATTTACAAGCATATCTACACAATATATAGAGATGTTTACAATTATATACAAGTTAGAAGTAATACAGAAATTCAAAACCCCTCCCAATCATCAGGACTGCCCTGGAGGGCTCCCAGCTAAGCCTTTCTTCCCACCTCTCCCTTGTCTCAGAAAGCTAACGTGATTGATCTTTGCAGAGAAAGCAGGGATGAGATGCTAAAAGCTGACAAGAGGTTAGAAGGAGAATTATTAGATCTGATTACACAGATTCAAGCAGAAACAGTGAACCAGCAAGCAGCAAGCCACAGAATGAGACATTTCATTGTTTTATGTTTTTATATCTCTCAGCAACCCAGTGGGTAATATAGACATCACTTTTATTTCCTCTTTTCACAGCCAATGATCTAATTTCTCTCATTAAAATATCTCAATTAGCCTCAAACCACCACATAACTTAACAGTGCTTTATTAAAAAAAACAACAAAACAAAACAAAACAAACAACAAAAAACAAAAAAAAACCAAAAAAAAAAAAAACAAAACCTCAAAGCAACAACAACAAAAAAGCCATTTAATAAATATTTCTGCAGGACAGTGTTCCAGAACTACAGGAAGGATTTATAGTCAATATTACTGGTGTGCGACTGGTTGATTCTCACACTGGAGGTCAGCCAAGTGTGAAGAGGCTTGGGCTAGAAATAGCTGAAATAACAATTGAAGAAAACGATGATGCCAGAGGAGTATTTAGGTTCAACGTTACCAAGGTAAGTAAGTCTGAATGAAAAATATTTGAAGTAGCATTGCAGCACAACAGTGTTTTCAGACTAGTTTTGATAGAGTTCTGGTAGGCTTTCTGACACTGAATTATTCTTGATCTAAAGAGCACATGTGAGACAAATAACTCCTTAGAAGGTTCTTCACAATTAATATATTATATTCATTAAGGGGATGGAAGTGCTAAAACTGGTGTCATAGAATATTCTGAAAGGGACCTCAGCAGGCTATCCAGGCCTTGCTCAGTGCAAAGTCAGTGTGTTACGGAGGGCAGGAACTGATACGTGGCCGAGTCGAGAATTTATCAAAAATAGATATTTTTTATTTTTTCCAAAAACCCGCCCCCACAACTATATATACAAAGATTAATTTTGTTTAATAAACAGGTACAGTTACATGAGAATTAATCTACAAGGATACCATCAATAATCTGACTATATTAGAAGTCAGAAGTTGGAAAAGGACTCAGCTATTAATTAATAGCGGTTTCTTACTAAATTAAGCTAAGCCAAATAACTCACTCAGGCTGGCTCGTGCGGTCTGTCTGCCTCTTCCTTTCCAGCGGCTGCAGGAGTTGTTAAGGGTCGTTAGGCACACAAAGGTGTCGACAGGAAAGCGAATCCTTGGTCTGTCTGCAGTCCAGGCACAGGGGAGTGTGTGAGCTCAGGCAGGCTCAGGCAGACACATACATCCAGGCACGGGCAAAATCCAAAGCGGGAACCCCAAAGGCGGGAAGACCCCCAATATTTATAACCTTCGCTAGACAAAGGGCAGAGTTACCACACCTTAGGCGCGAAAGCGCACGGCCAATCCCAGCCTGGCTCCAGCGCGGGAACTCACGGGGCAGTCCTCCCCCCCTTCATGGCTGCAGGGCAGGCGAGGGGGGGGAGGAAATCAGGCGGCTTTTCCCCTTTCCCCCTGAAGTCCGGGCAGGAGAGGAATTTAGGGGTACAGGACTCCAGGACACAGTGCTAAATTCAGACCAATTTATAAGGGATCATGTATTTCTTAATGCTTATTTACCTGGAGTCAATATGGTAAAAGAATAAGAGAAGAAAATAATTACTTTGACATTCACCAGTTTCTTGTTGAATTGACAGGATATAACTGGAGCTGTTACTGGTTATGAGGTACCACCACCACAGAATGTACTGAAACTTCCAGTTGTTCGACAGGCTGGCAGGTTTGGGGCAGCAACTCTGTACTGGGAAGCTATTGAGGCCACTGCTAGCTTTGAAGACTTCACGCCATCACTTGGAAACCTTACATTTGCAGATGGACAGGTATGTGTTTCCTGCAAATGTCAACTGTGAACTGCAAGTTCAACTGTTTTTTGATTACCACTTTAGGAATTTCCATGTTTTCTTCCATCAGAATTTGCACCTTTTCATTAAAAATATTTTGTTTGTGGTATTATGCATGTGAATAACACTGGTGATTTAAATTCTTTAACATGGAAGAGCAGACTGTCCAAAAGCATTGACCAAACAGAGCTGTTTGCCTTTGGTACTTCCAGAAGTAAAGATATATTTTCTAATAATAAAACCTATTACACTGAAGTTCTGTAACATTAGCTGTTTCTCTGTGAGTACTCAGAATAAGCCTGTATGTAGAATTCTGAGCTGTGGTCAACATATACTTCTAAATTTTACATTGCCCCTGACAGCATATTTTAGGTTTTTTATTTCAAGTGAGCAGAACTGGCCCTTGCCAAATAGGATATACTCTGTGAGCAGAGTTTTGGCTTAGTTACAGTATTGTGTACTTGCACTTTTTCTACTAAGCACCAAAGCAGAGCAGTGTGCTGGCTTTAATATAGAATATGTATATCACAGTATCACCAAGATTGGAAGAGACCTCACAGATCATCAAGTCCAACCCTTTACCACAGAGCTCAAGGCTAGACCATGGCACCAAGTGCCACGTCCAACCCTGCCTTGAACAGCTCCAGGGACAGCGACTCCACCACCTCCCCAGGCAGCCCATTCCAGTGTCCAATGACTCTCTCAGTGAAGAACTTTCTCCTCACCTCCAGCCTAAATGTCCCCTGGCGCAGCCTGAGGCTGTGTCCTCTCGTTCTGGCGCTGGCTGCCTGAGAGAAGGGAGCAACCTCCCCCTGGCCACAACCACCCCTCAGGTAGTTGTAGAATAAGATGGTATGGTGTTGGGTCCTGAATTTGGGTCACAGCCACCTCTTGCAGTGTTAAAGGCCTGGGGCAGAGTGACTGGAAACTTGCCCAGCAGAGAAAGGTCTGGAGGTTCTGGTGACAGCAGCTGAACATAAGCTGGTGCTTGCCCAGGAAGGCCAGCAGCATCCTGGCCAGCAGGAGCAGGGCATTGACAGTTGTCCTATACCAGGCACTGGCAAGACTGTACCTTAAATTCTAGGTTCAGGTTTGGACTCCTCACTCCCAGAAAGGCATTGAGGTGCTGCAGCATGTTGAGAGAAGGGTAACAAAATGGTGAAGGATCTGGAGACAAATCCTGTGAGGAGCAGCTGAGGGAACTGGATTGTTTAGCCTGGAGAAGAGGAGGCTGAAGAGAGACCTCATTGTCCTCTACACATCCCTGAAAGGAGGTTGTAGTGAGGTGGATGTTGGTCTCTTCTTCCATGTAAGAAACTGTAGGACAAGAGGAAATGGCCTGATATGACACCAGAGGAAGTTTAGGTTGGACATTAGGAAGGCGTTCTTCAGCAGAAGAGTTGTCAAGCCCTAGAACAGGCTATGCAGGGCAGTAGTGGCATCCCCATCACTGGAGCAATTGAAAAGATGTTCTGAGGAGCATTGTTTAGTGGTGACATGGCAGTGGTGGGTTAATGGTTGGACTAGATGATCTGAAAGGTCCCTTCCAGCCAAAATGAATCTGTTATTCTCATCTATGATTCTAAATTATTCTAGTGAATGTAGTTTGTACCTATCACCTATTACTCTTGGCAGACAGCTACTAATTAGGGCAGAGACAATAAGAGTGAGCACAACCAGACAGTGTATTTGTCTATCATCAGAATAAATTCACTTCTTTTAAATGTTCAGATTTTTTTCAAACAATTCACAGAATATTATAAATAAACCTTTGTTGCTCTTTTTTCTTCATCAATTTCTGCAGGTTAGAGGAGAAATAGAAATTACAATAATAGATGACAGTGAAGTTGAATTCCTTGAGATATTCAGGATTGCCCTGGTGAGGGTAACAGGTGGTGCAAGACTTGGAGATGACATCCTGGTCACTGTCGCTATTCCACCAAATGATTCCCCTGTTGGAGTATTTGGGTTTGAAGAAAAGAGTGTAAGTTTGATTTGGATTTCAGTCTTCGCTGTTAAAGCTGGATACTGGGTTTGTGTCAGTAATGCATAGCTGATTTTGATGAGCCTTCACTGCAATGGAATATATAACTACCTATGT
The DNA here is from genome assembly GCF_015220805.1 of Pogoniulus pusillus. Classification (NCBI taxonomy): domain Eukaryota; kingdom Metazoa; phylum Chordata; class Aves; order Piciformes; family Lybiidae; genus Pogoniulus; species Pogoniulus pusillus. The sequence continues at coordinate 37,297,025 of NC_087309.1, forward strand.
GTGGCAGGCTTCATCTAGCTGTGTAGGAGAATAATAACAATGGAAGTGCTGCTGTATAGGTGGCTGAACCCATTTTAATTCAATATACTTGCAACACAGGACATCTCAGGTGGGATTCTGGGTAGTCTGTTGAATATTAAAATGCCTCTGTAATAATTTGTGTTAGTGATTGTAAAGTTTGGAAAGAAAATCTGAAAAATCTCGTCTTGGTTCTTGTCAGTGAGTGGTTCTTCTGCTCTCCATTTGGCTGGTGCAGTGCCTGCCTGTGACTCATTGTCTGTAATTATTTTGAATCATAAGGCATACAGAAATAACACAAGTGACTAATCTTTGCTAGCAGAACTCAACACATTCCTTACGTCTTTTACCTTCCTGTTGATTTCCACTCTCGTGCTTATTTTGCATCGCCATTGATAATGTTTTCTGTTGCTTGTCTCAAGCCAGCATTGATGCCTTTTGCTACAGCCTTTCTGATACCCTGCTTCTCTTTCTTCATCAGGTAACAGTGAAGGAACCTCAGACACCTGATGACTCTGCTGCAGTTGTGTTGCTCACCGTCAGTCGAAGTCAGGGAGGACGAGGAGCAGTTAAAGTGCTGTGGATTGTGGAGGAAGCAGCCAGATATGATCTGACCCCTCTGAATGGTACCCTTCACTTCAATGAGGTATTCCTGATGTTGCAATAAATTATTTGCTATTGTATTTATAAATACTCTCTTCCTTTGTCTGTTTGCATGGCTCTTACATGTTTATAGACACAGGGGTTTACTAAGTGCTGTAACACCAGATGAATGCCAGCTTGAGCTGGTGGGGTTAGCAGCATGCTGTGCTTTTTTCAAGCAGAAAAGGAAAGCTGACTGTTTTTTTTATGGCAGCATAATGTCATCATCTGGAAGACAGGTGGCTGAAATTTGGTTTTTAGAAAGAGCTACAAAAATGTGTTAGATGTGAAGAATGATTACAGAAACGTTTATTCTATTAAAGCATCAGGCAACCAAAGGAGAACATTGATATTTAAAGGGTGACAGGCACAAATGAATGCTCAGAATCTGCAGATTTTAAAAAATAAATAATAAACGGGCACAGTAACATTCATACTTGGCAGCTGTACTTGATTTATGTTTGGTGTTAGGTGAAAGTTCCAAAGTAGGAGCCAAAATACTGGGTATTACCCAGCTATTATTGTTAAATTAATTATGGTGTTTTACAGCCTACTTCAAATATTTAATAAAGAATTTTGCCATAAATCACCTTCTACTCTGTCCATACAAGGATATTTTGCATTAAATAGATAGCAGTACCAGTTGTTTCTTTTAAACAGTTAGAAAGCAATTTTTTGGCAAGACCGTCGGTATTTGGCAAATTTGGCTATAATTTTGCTGTCCTTTCTCTATTGATAGGCCTAGTTCTTTCGTCCTGAAGTTCTTATCTATGTGTACATGTAAGATTACAAGTATGTGTATGTATGGTGTTCTAAAGGTGTATAATGTGTACTTATTTTTTTCCCTATATTCTTGTTTTACGCATCTGCTACTGCTCACTAATAAAAATGTGTGTGAGACAGGAATTTCTTGTGATGTAATTTACCTAATCTTAATGATGCTAATCCTGTGAATGTACGTGTTCTATTCAATAGCTCCATCTTTCAGATGGAGAGCCTTTTGGATGGAAAGTTTCCTCTAGGTTGCAAACATTTATGTGGGTAAAATTTCAAAGTAATATCAATCATTATTCAGTTGAAAATAACCAGGGCACTTTTGGGGTAGTGTACAAGTTTTTTAAGACAATAAAACATTTCATCCTGATGAGAAATGTCATATTTAACAGATTGCAGAATGTATCAAGCATATTCATGCTTACCATTTGATGTGTGAAGAAAAAGAAGACTTCTCTGTAAAACTGCATTTTGTTTAGTTTTATTTATGTGTGTGTGTATACATATATCTTATGTGTATGTATATATCTTCTGGTCTTTACATGATGCAGACTGAATCCCAGAAGCTGATTGTTTTACATGTGATACAAGACGATCTACTGGAGGGGAATGAGACATTTACCATTCAGCTAGTTTCTACTGGTGATGCAGAGATATCCCCTGTACATGGTAAAGAATTGATTACATTCTCTTTTGAGAGATTTCATACAAGAATTCTAGCAAGACTGCATTTTTTATGTCTACACTGCTTGTGTATTTTGTGTGCTGCTGCTTGATAGCAGTTTTGACTGCTAGTCTTTTTCGCTAAGTTATTTCACTGTCTGAAGAAATCAAACAGAATTTTAGATCATAATCTTTCACTGTGAGTTAATTGTTGGAGTAGACTTTTGTGTTCAGATAGCTAACATTGTCCATGAATAATTCTGTAACAAAAAGAAGCTAAACCCAGGCTGAGACCCGTAAGAAAGAATTATTTCATTTGTAAGGGACCACCTCATTGGAATACTGTTCAAAGTATGTGAGATCATAATTAGATCTGGTTGCTGACTGCCTTGTTCACTCAAATTCTGATTATATCCATGGATGAGGATTGCCTGGCCTCTCTGGGAAGCTGATGCTTCGCTTCACTATTCATGTCATAGAATTTACAGAGGTTAGCTCATTAGTCTATTTTCATTTTCTTACAAGCAGCTTTGCTCTCTTCACAGGTGTTGCAACCATCACTATTGTGGGTGACGAAGGAGCATCTGGGGTGGTTGGAATAGCTCCTTCATCCAGGCATGTTCTGATTGGAGAACCTTCAGGGAATTACAATGGAACTGCTCTGATTAGGTGGGTGCATCTCTCATTTTTCCAGAGCTAGGACCACAGCTCAGTTTCAAAAGCTATGGGTGATTGTATTTGGAAAGAATTGAGTGCTGCATTTCATTATCACACGTCTGAAATCAGAACTACTTTTAGAATTGGATTTCTGTTTTAAAAGAATGTCAGAGTATACTAAGGATATGTCTTTTTACCATTGCTGGGGAGCTCCACATGCTCTTCTCAGTCTTCAAAATTGCTTTCAACATTTGTCAATTAAAGGAAAGAGGATTGTCATCAAAGGAAAAGGGCATAGGGAATCAATGACATTTGACAGTGCTTTGTGCTTTTTTGGTTCAGGATGGGTGCCTGAACTGTATTTAAGTATACTGTTATGAAGGCTAGCATTACCAAAGTGGGAAATGGATTTTTGGTGGAAACAAGATGCAATTATTTCACTACATTTAGTCAACTGAAAACAGGATGAAGAATTGATGTTACCATGCCATGTAAGAGTATGGGGAAAAAGAGAGATTACGGCACTTTTTCTTGGTCAGGCAGCAAATGTAAGCAACAGAACAGCTTCTCATGCTGCCTTGAATACAAAGTGATGCTTTGTGCAGCAGCAGTTGTAGATCACGTTAGGTACAAATGAATTTTTGTCATTACTTGGTTCACTGTGACTCGTGTCGTGAACGAGATTAGGTTCTAGGATTTTAGATAAATAGCAGACAGACCTCAAGTGGTCTCACAGTAGTAATCTCATGTCCTTCTATCTTAAAACCCAGAATGCTCCTTAAGTCTCATTTCCCTTCTGTTTTGCATGTCAGTATCATGAAAAGCACAATAGAACTGAGAGTACTCAGTTTTCAGCCTTCATGTTTGGGTTGTACTGGTAAAGGAACTTTAAAGACCACTCAGTTAAATAACAAATGGAACAGCTCAAGATACATACCACTTACAGGGAAATTTCAGAAATACTACTGCCTTGAAAAGCAAATTGTTCTGTTATACTAGTGATTTAGTACACTGAGACTTAAGCTTCACAGTGCTGATTATTTCCTGTGTAACAATGTGAGACCCTGGCTGTCCATGGACTGAATATCAAATATTAAAGGTACAGAATGAAACCTGCATTTGTTTTCTTGCCTGCAGCCTGATACGTGGCCCAGGGATCTTTGGTGAGATCAAGGTACACTGGAATATAACACCTCCTCATAACACAGAATTTATTGAGACATCAGGGATGTTGACAATGAGAGACAGACAATCTGCAGCAGTTGTTATGATACAGGTATGTGGAACATTTTACACCACAACCTATTTCAAATACTTCCTTTTGTTTAATTCTTGGCTAAGAAATAAGTTATACCACTCTCCCTGGTAATGGTTTAAATGCATTTAGCTTTCATTGGTGCCCTCGTGGCCAAGACCAGTGAGATCCTGGAATGTAGTAAGAGGAATGTGGCCAGCAGATTGAAGGACGTTCTCCTCCCCCTCTACTCTGCCCTGGTGAGAGCTCATCTGGAATATTGCATTCAGTTTTGGGCTCTCCAGTTCAGGAAGGACAGGGATCTACTTGAAAGAGTCCAACTGAGAACTACAAAGATGATTAAGGGCCTGGAGCACTGCCCTATGAGGAAAGGCTGAGGGACCTGGTGCTTTTTCATAGAATCATAGAATCATAGAATCAACTAGGTTGGAAGAGACCTCCAAGATCATCCAGTCCAACCTATCCCCCAGCCCTATCCAGTCAACTAGACCATAGAATCATAGAATCATAGAATCAACCAGGTTGGAAAGGACCTCCAAGATCATCCAGTCCAACCTAGCACCCAGCCCTATCCAGTCAACCAGACCATGGCACTAAGTGCCTCATCCAGTCTTTTCTTGAAGACCCTCAGGGACGGTGCCTCCACCACCTCCCTGGGCAGCCCATTCCAATGGGAAATCACTCTCTCTGTGAAGAACTTCTTCCTAATATCCAGCCTATACCTACCCTGGCACAACTTGAGACTGTGTCCCCTTGTTCCATTGCTGGTTGCCTGGGAGAAGAGGCCACCCCCCACCTGGCTACAATGCCCCTTCAGGTAGTTGTAGACAGTAATAAGATCACCCCTGAGCCTCCTCTTCTCCAGGCTAAACAACCCCAGCTCCCTCAACCTCTCCTCAGAGGGTTTGTGCTCCAGGCCTTTCACCAGCTTTGTTGCCCTTCTCTGGACATGTTCCAGCACCTCAACATCCTTCTTGAATTGAGGGGCCCAGAACTGGACACAGTACTCAAGGTGTGCCCTGACCAGTGCTGAGTACAGGGGAAGAATAACCTCCCTTGTCCTACTGGCCACACTGTTCTTTTTGATCTGGTGAAGAGAAGACTTTGAGAGGATCTAATCAGTATTTATAAATATATGAAGTCTGAGTGTCAAGAGGGAGAGGACAAACTCTTCTCAGTTGTGTCTTGTGATAGGACACAGGTAACAGGTATAAACTCCAGCACAGGAAGTTCTACTTTAACAGGAGGAAGAACTTCTTTGCTGTGAGAGTCACAGAGAACTGGAACAATCTCCTCTGAGAGATTGTGGTCTCTGCATCTCTGGAGACTTTCATGACTCATCTGGATGCATTCATGTGTGACCTGTGCTAGATTCTGTAGCTCTCCTCTGGCAGGTTGGTTGGACTCAATGATCTATGGGGGTCCCATCCAACCTCTAACATTCTGTGACCCTGTGATCGTGGTTCTTCTCCCTAGGCTGTAGAAGACAACCTTCCTGAGGAGAAGCATTACTATCAGTTTCAAATAACTGGAGTCACCGATGGAGGACTGATAAATGAATCCAGCAGCACAGCAAACATTACCATGGCTGCCAGTGATTTTCCATATGGAGAGTTTGCATTTTCAAGGGAACTGTTGCAAACAACAGAGGAGGAAAAATGGGTATTGGGTTACAGTTCTTGCTTATATAAAATATTGCTACTTGCCAATGTTATTGATAGATTTATGCTTAACACTACAACAAAAATAAACCACAGATTTATTCTACAGTGATCATAGCACCATCTCCAGAATGACCACCTTGGGCTTTTTAATGCTCTGATAAAGAGGTCTGTGCTGTTACATGTTCTTTGTACTTACTAAAGCATATTGTTGTTACCTGACAGAACCATTGAAAACACACCCTTTAGAGCAGACTCCTGAAGTCTACTCTAGCAGAAAAACAGAGCCATTTTTAAAAGAACATGTCTTTTTTCCCCTCAGGTTAACATCAGTGTTGTGCGTTCCAGGGGATCCTATGGCCAAGTGCATCTTTGCTTTCAGATAATAAATGGGACTGCAAAGGAGGGAGTTGATTTCACTCCCACAGTCAGGCAATTGTTGTTTGAACCGCATGAGGAGAGTAAAATGATTTTGGTTGAAATTCATGATGATGACTTTCCTGAAGGTCCTGAAGATTTTTCAGTGATGATTAACAAAGTAGAACTCCAAGGAAGGTAAAAATAAATTCCTAGTTGATTGATTACAACCTTAAGAACAAATTATATAGAGCAATCATAGAATCAACCAGGTTGGAAGAGACCTCCAAGATCATCCAGTCCAACCTATCACCCAGCCCTAGCCAGTCAACTAGACCATGGCACTGAGTGCCTCATCCAGTCTTTTCTTGAAGACCCCCAGGGATGGTGCCTCCACCACCTCCCTGGGCAGCCCATTCCAATGGGAAACTGATCTACCTGCAAAAAATCACCATTGAATTTCAGCTATTGCACTGTGAAGTTTTATTCAGTAGTAATCATAATGGCAATTGGATGTATGAGGAACCAAATTCTTCTAATGTTTAGTATAAAAATTTGGCTGATTATGATTAACTAAAGCTGAAAATCCATATATTATGTAGAAATGGTCAAATTGCATGAAATTAAAAAGAAATATGATGAAACAAAAATGATAAAATGAAACATTCCTGTCAATAAACTTCTGCTTTTGCGTCTATAACAGTCTGAAAAAATTGTGACCAAAAAGTCTTGAGTAAGAACTATCAGGACTAGGGGGAATGGAGCAAAACTAGAAGTGGGTAGATTGAGATTAGATGTTAGGAAGAAGTGCTTCAGCAAGAAGGTGGTGAGACACTGGAATGGGCTGCCCAGGGAGGTAGTGGAAGCTGCATCCCTGGAGGTTTTTGAGGCCTGGCTGGATGGGGCTGTGAGCAACCTGACCTAGTGTGAGGCATCCCTGCCCATAGCAGGGGAGTTTGAGCTGGATGATCCTGCCCTGATAATTCTATGATTCTGTTAAAATAAAAGTATTTGTGGCAACTGACGAATTAAAATACCCACATCTTAATACGTTCAGAAGGAATATTTCTGTATTTTTCTTTTTCATATTTTGCAAGTGGATATGATTTTACCATAAAAGAAAGTGGTCTACAGGTAGATCAACCTCCAATAATAGGAAATATCTCCACAGTCCGAGTCGTGATAGCAAAAAGTGACAATGTAGAAGGCATCATAGAATTTGATCCGCAATATATCTTTCTACAGGGTAAGTTTGCCTGAAGTTTTCACTGTGTTATAAAAGGTAAAGCCTGTGACCATGGCATCCTTTTTGAAATAAAATAACTTTTTCTCAATGGTTCTTGCAGTGGAAGAGGATGCTGGATTAATCATGGTTCCTGTCACGAGGAAGCGTGGGACTTATGGCTACGTAACAGCTGATTTTCTTTCACGAAGCATTTCTGCACTTGATGGTGCTGACTACATCATCCATAATAATTCTGTCATTTTTCATCATGGCCAGAACCAGACTTTTATTTACATTTCTATCATAGACGATGAAGAAAGGTAGCAATTCTTCAGATATTTAGCCACTATTCTGCTTCTTCTAAGAGATCCTGTTTTAGTATGTTCATTATGGCTGTGTGTTTGTATCAGAAATTAATAACTGTCGTGAATTATGACTTAATTTCTGTAGGAATATTGATTTTTATTATTAATATATAAAAACTGGGGAAATTCCCTGAGGTTCTTTGGTCGACAGGAAGCAACTGCACAGAATTAAACAGTTTAAACAATCAGAAGTTGGAAAATAGGAACACAGGAACAGGAAGAATTCTAATTATGCTTATGGAGTCTTGGCATTCACTCCAGCATAGGTACTCACAATGCTGTTGGTCCCTCAGTAAGCCTCCTATATCAAAGACACTTTCAAACATGCAACGGTGATCCCAGGGTAAAGTACAAAATATTTCAGGCAGTGGGAAGAGATGCTGCTAAGCTGGCAGCTGTGAGAGCTGTGGCAGCCTTTAACGAGCTGCAAACGAGGAGAGGCAGGAAGGCTCCATGCTGAATGCAGGAAGGCTGGTTTAGAAAAGGCTAATGTAGAAAGGCATGATTTCTAAATCATCCTCCTTTTATACTTCATTTTGAAAACGAAACTGGCCAATAGGCACTAGCACCATTGTTCTGGCCAGTGAATTCAAAGCTCTCTACCTCCTTTGACCAGGCAGGCACAGTGAGGGCAGCACAGGACACCTTGTGATGGTCTGGGCTCTTACCTGCCCCCACACACCTTTGGAATTGCCCCAGCTAACTCAGACGGGCCTCCAGGAATATAAATGAAGCTATTTATTTTACAGCAGCAAATATACAAGCAGATATTTACAATATATATGCAGTTATATACAGAAATATACAAAGGATAAACAATACAGAAGCACAACTCCCCTCCCAGAAACCTGAGTCCCCAGGAGGGGCTCTCAAACCACCCCAACACCTCCCCTTGCCCTCTCAACCTTACCCCAGTTCTCAGGAAGAAGAGAAGTGCACCCAAGAGGTTAGGGAGCAGGGTTAGTGGGAGCAAGGTTAATGAGATGTGACTAGGTCTGAAGGCAAAGGCAGAGTGAAAGACAAAATGGAGAATGTTATCAAATGTTTTACTTCTTCTTCCCAGAACTCTCAGTGGAACTGTGAGCGAAGAGACACAACCATGTTTACTTTTTCACTGCCCATTATCTAGTTCTTTTACCAAAACATTCCAGCTTGCTTCAAACTAGCATACACCTGCCACGTGGTGCTAAGCCCCTTAGCCCTCAAAGCTTTGCTGGGGCCAAACCCTTATCGTTTGCTCATCTGACTCACTCCCAGACCCACAACAGCAAGGGTTAAACCTGCCTGGCAGGATTTATGCCCTGTCAGGACAGTGTTGAAGTTGTAAACCCATTTCCCACACTGCCAAAAATATGTCTAAATTTAAAGGGGATAAGGAAAAAAAAAGAGACACTGTTATTGGAGTTTCATGGTTAAATTTGAGGCAAACAGATCTATTTTTAAAGTAGACTATCATAATTTTTATGTGTTCATAGTGCATCCATAAATGATATTTTGTTTAAAAGTTGAACACAAGTAGAACATAATTTTTATTTCAGATACCAGCATTCTGTGCAAGTGGAAGTAACTCCTATGTTTACAAAGATGGCTTCTGTATACTGTTAAATGGACCCAACTGGATGCATGATTGAATTAGTAAATATAGATGTAATTATTTTCCTTTTCCCTCAGATACATCAGAATCTCTTTTTTTCTTCTTCCATGCAGTGAATTTGAAGAGCAGTTTGAAATCCAGCTGACAGGAGCCACTGGTGGAGCAGTACTTGGGCTGCACCTTGTGAGCCAGGTCACTATTGCTAGAAGTGATTCCCCACAGGGCATCGTCCGATTCCTCAACCACAGCCGAATTGTTCTTCCCAACCCCGACACACCCACAACAGTGTCCCTGGTGCTGGAAAGGACAGGAAGATTGTTAGGGGAGACACAGGTGGGTCCTGGCTTGCAAAGAGTGAGCAATTTCCAGTGACTAGATCAAAAAGCTCCTGCATTTTCCTTCAAGAACTGGTTTTTTTGTTGTTTTTTTTTTTTAAATTTCTTTCTAATAGCATAGCTGCAGCTTTTCATCGAGCATGAATTGATTATGGTTACAATATACTGGAAAAAAATTACCTTTTTAATCTTCTTTTTCTCCTCCTGCTTGCTTTCTTTTATGATCATGGAATTACAGACTCAAAGATTTGTTTCGGCTGTGAAAGACCTTTAAGATCATTGAGTCAAACTGTGTAACTAACATCACTGTGGGCATTAAGCCACATCCTGCAGTGCCATGCGTTTAGAACACCTCCAGGAACGATGGCTCCACCACCTCCCTGGGCAGCATTCTAATGCCTGACTGCTCTTTCAGGAATGCAATTTCCCTAATACTCAACCTAAACCTCCTTTGGAACAATTTCCTCTAATTCTGTCACTTGATACTAGAGAGAAGAATCTGACTCTCATGTCACTACCGCCTTCCCTCAGAGAGTCAGAGAGAGCAATGAGGTCTCCCTTCAGACTTCTTCTCTCCAGGCTAAACAACCTTAGTTCTCTCAGCTGCTTCTCACAGGACCTGCTCTCCAAACCCTTCACCAGCTTTGCTGCCCTTCTCTGGACACTTTCCAGCAGCTCAGTGTTCTTTCTGTAGTGAGGAGTGCAAAACTAAACCAAATATTTCAGATGTGGCCCCACCAGTACCCAGTATAGGTACACAGTCATTTTCCTGCTTCTGCTCGTGACACCATTTCTGATACAGGCCAGAATGCTGTTGATCTTCTTTGCCACCTGGACACACTGCTGTCTCATGTTCAGATGGCTGTTGACCAGTAACCCCAGGTCTTTTTCTGCCAGGCAGCTTTCCAGCCATTCTGCCCCAAACATTGATTGTTTCATAGGTTATGACTCAAGTGCAGGATTCAGCCTTGTAAAACATCATACAGTTGATCTTGGCTTATCAATTCATCCCATCCAGGTCCCTCTGCAGAGCCTTCCTAGCCTCAAACAGACCAATGCAGCCTCCCAGCTTAGTTTCATGTGCAGAATTACTGAGAGTGCCTCAATCGCCTTGCCCAGACCATTGATAAAGATCTAAACCAGAACTGACCCCAGTACTAAGCCCTGGGGAATACCACTTGTGACAAGCTGCTGACTGGAGGTCAGTGTGACCTCCTCAAAAGCAATCTAATTTATGCTGAGTTCTGGAAACATTCTGACTTTTAATCAGGCTGAAGAAGTGTTAATCATCACTGAGGGATTTTGTTGCAGCCTCTTCAGAAAATAGTTGCCATTTTCACCTGGGTAACTTCACAAAACAAATCATGAGAGGTGTGATGGTTTGGGGGTTACCCCGCCTCCCCACACTTTTGAATTTGTCCCAACTAACTCAGACGGACCCTGGGAATATAGATGAAGCAATTTATTTACAGCTAGCAGAATTTACAAGCAGCTATTTACAATATATACAGTTATATACAATTATATACAGAAATATACAAAGGATAAACAATACAAAAGCACAACTCCCCTCCCAGAAACCTGAGTCCCCAGGAGGGGCTCTCAAACCACCCCAACACCTCCCCCGGCCCTCTCAACCTTACCCCAGTTCTCAGGAAGAAAAGAGGTGCAGCCAAGAGGTTAGGGAGCAAGGTTAGTGGGAGCAGGGTTAATGAGATGTGACCAGGTCTAAGACAAAAGCAAGAGTGAGAGACAAAATGGAGAAGAAGTCTTTCTTCTTCCCAGAGTTCTCAGCGTAACTGTGAGAGAAGTTGACATCAATTGTTTTCATTTCACTGCCCGTTATCTAGTTCTCTTACCAAAACATTCCAGCTTGCTTCAAACTAGCACAATCCACCCCTTGTCTACTTCGCTCAGAGTATCGCTGAGAATTATCCAATCTAATCTAAACCAATATTTACACTAAAACAATATATACAAGTTCAGTTCACACTTCAATCAGATGTAGGTGATTCAAAAGCTCAGAACAGGGACTCCCAGGTGACGTTGGGTTCGTGCTCACGTACTGTAGATTCTATCGTAGATTCTCTCAGTGTTGGGTGCCGATGTTACCTAGAACAGAAAACTCCTAACAGCTTGAATTTAAACTCTCTCAGCTAAGGTTAAATTTCTCTGTGGAATACACTGGATTTCACCATTCTCCTGCATTACCCAGTATGTGTGACCAGGACCTTCAGCAGAAACTACCCCTGGGACATGTTTCCCTTCTCCCGAAGGAGAAAATACCCAAACAGTTTTCCCTAACAGATTCTTCTCATGTACAACAGGAACTTTATCACCGTCTACTGTTTGGACCAAGTCTGACTGTGCAGGTCCTGCTCTGTTTACTGAACCTCTACTATTTACCAACCAGGTAGCTTGTGCTAAATGTTTGTCCCAGTTTTTCAGAGTTCCACCCCCCATGGCTTTTAGGGTGGTTTTCAGCAAACCATTGTAGCATTCAATCTTCCCTGAAGCTGGTGCATAGTAGGGTATGTGATAGATCCATTCAATACCATGCTCTTTGGCCCAGTTTTTCACAAGATTGTTCTTGAAATGAGTGCCATTGTCTGACTCGATTCTCTCTGGAGTTCCATGTCTCCACAAGATTTGTCTCTCCAAACCAACAATGGTGTTACGTGCAGTAGCATGTGGAACTGGATATGTTTCCAACCATCCAGTGCTGGCTTCTACCATTGTCAGCACATACTGCTTGCCAGAACGAGATCGAGGTAAAGTGATGTAGTCAATCTGCCAGGCTTCACCATACTTGTACTTTGACCATCTCTCACCATACCATAAGGACTTGATTCGCTTAGCCTGCTTAATAGCAGCACAAATGTCACAGTCATAGATGACTTGGGTGATAGCGTCCATGGACAAGTCAATTGACCTATCACGAGCCCATCGGTATGTTCCATCTCTGCCTTGGTGTCCAGATGAGTCATGGGCCCACCGAGCTAAGAACAGCTCACCTTGGTGTTTCCAGTCAAGGTCAATGTCAAGTTCAGAGTTGGTATCAACTTGAGCAATCTTAGCAGCTTGGTCTGCCTTCTGGTTATGTTGATGTTCCTCAGTGGCTCTGCTCTTAGGCATGTGTGCATCTACGTGCCGCACCTTCACTGGAGTTTTCTCCAGCCGTGCATCAATGTCCTGCCATAGATCAGCACACCAAATAGGCTTTCCTTTCCTCTGCCAACCATTCTTCTTCCAGTCCTTTAGCCAACCCCATAGAGCATTGGCTACCATCCACGAGTCGGTGTAGAGGTAAAGGATAGGCCAATTCTCACGTTCAGCCACATCAAGAGCAAGTTGAACAGCTTTTACCTCAGCAAACTGACTGGATTCTCCTTCTCCATCTTTCGTTTCGGTAACTCTCCTGGTTGGACTCCAGACTGCTGACTTCCATATTCGCTTGTTCCCAACAAGACGACAGGAACCGTCTGTGAACAAAGCATAGTTCTTTTCCTGATCAGAGAGATCACCATAGGGAGGAGCTTCCTCAGCACGAGTTATTTTCTCCTCCGGAGGTTTGGAACAGTCTGTGCCTTCCGGCCAGTTTGTGATCACCTCCACCAGACCAGGTCGGTCAAGATTACCCATTCGTGCTCGTTGGGTTATCAAAGCCATCCATTTAGACCAGGTTGCATCTGTGGCATGATGCGGTGATGAACCTTTGCCCTTGAACATCCAGTTAAGAACTGGCAGTCTAGGAGCTAAAAGCAATTGTGACTCAGTTCCAATCACTTCAGAAGCTGCTTTCACTCCCTCATAGGCTGCTAGAATCTCTTTCTCAGTTGCAGTGTAATTTGTCTCTGAACCTCTGTAACAACGTCCCCAGAAACCAAGTGGACGACCACGTGTCTCATTTGGAGCTCTCTGCCAAAGGCTCCAAGTTGGACCATTGTCACTGGCAGCCGTGTACAGAATGTTCTTAATGTCCGGACCAGATCTCACAGGTCCCAAGCCCACTGCATGGACTACTTCTCGCTTGATCTGATCAAAGGCTGCTTGTTGTTCAGGTCCCCACTCGAAATTGTTTCTCTTACGAGTCACATCATGCAGAGGTTTGACAATCTGACTGAAACCAGGAATGTGTAGTCTCCAAAATCCCACCACACCAAGGAAAGAAAGTGTGTCCTTCTTACTGGTGGGAACAGCCATGGTAGAGACTTTGTTGATCACATCCTGAGGAATGTAACGGCGACCATCCTGCCACCGCACTCCCAGAAACTGAATTTCTCTGGCAGGTCCTTTGACCTTGTCTCTCTTAATGGCAAAACCTGCTTGCAACAGAATGTCAATGATTTTGTTACCTTTCTCGAAGACTTCCTTAGCAGTTTGGCCCCACACAATGATGTCGTCGATGTACTGGATGTGCTCTGGAGCTTTACCTTTCTCCAGTGCATTGTGGATGACTGAGTGACAGATGGTTGAGCTGTGTTTCCACCCCTGAGGCAAACGGTTGAACTGGTACTGGATTCCTCTCCAGGTGAATGCAAACTGAGGCCTGCACTCCTTTGCTATGGGAATAGAGAAGAAAGCATTAGCAATGTCTATGGTTGCATACCACTTAGCCTCCTTCGATTCCAGCTCGTACTGGAGTTCCAGCATGTCTGGCACAGCTGCACTCATGGGTGGCGTCACCTCGTTGAGGGCACGAAAGTCAACTGTCAGTCTCCAGTCGCCCGTAGGTTTGCGCACAGGCCAGATGGGACTGATGAAAGGTGAATGAGCTTTCTCAATGACAGCCTGACTCTCCAGTTGACGAATCAGCTGATGAATGGGCAACAAAGAGTCACGGTTAGTTCTGTACTGCCTATGATGAACAGTTTGAGTTGCAATTGGCACTTCCAGGTCCTCTATGTCATGATGTCCCACAACTGCAGATTCATCAGAAAGTTCAGGTCTAACAGACAATTTCAATTTATCATCCTCAATCTCTACAGATGCTATTCCAAAAGCCCATTTGTGACCCTTAGGATCTTTGAAACAACCTTGTTTCAAAAAGTCAATTCCCAAAATGCAAGGCGCGTCAGGACCAGTTACAATAGTATGTGTCTTCCACTCTTTACCAGTTAAGCTGATCTTAGCCTATATCTTAGTTAACTCTTGGGATCCACCAGTGATTCCACAGATAGAAATGGACTCTGTCCCTTTGCAATTAGATGGCAATAAAGTACACTGAGCACCTGTGTCAACTAAAGCCCTGTATTTCCGAACTCTTGAACTGTCAGGCCACCTAATGAATACATTCCAATAGATTCGGTTCTCTCCACTATCCCTTTCCTCCTCCTGGCTGGAGGCAGGGCACCCCTAATGCTGAACATGGCATGTAGGGTGTACACAGTGATTGGTGTTGTTGTGAGAGGAACTGCAACTGTTGGAACAATTGCAGTTGCCCTCAGGAGCTGAAGAAGTGACAGCTACTTTCCTGGAATTATTGCCTCTGTTTCTGCCACTCTGCAGATCCCTGACCCTCTTCGAAAGAGCTGAAGTAGGTTTACCATCCCACTTGTTCACGTGTCACGCAGAAGTATCCACAGTGACGCACGTGATTGCTGTTGTCTAGGTGGAATTTGTCTCCTCCTGGGCTGGAATTGCCTTGCAGGAGGTGGGCGTCTGTTCCTGACTGCAGAAACATGCACCCATTCAGATGATGCAGGAATGGTATCTTTTACCAGATTGGAAATTGAGGTTGTAAGGTCCTCCTTCAGTTCTTCCATGCTCTCTTGAAAACCATCTTTAAGCTCTGTAGTCATAGTCTTTATGGCACAGATTATACCAGAATGTGACAAGCTATCCTCTATCTGCCTGAGCTGATCAGTGAATTCACCAACAGTGAAAGATCTTCCATTGTCACTCCTTGCTAGAAACTTACTGGCCAAGATGTTAGCATAGGATGAAGGAGCAAGCTTAATCAGCTTCTTCATGAGACCTGTTCCCAAAGGAATATCATCAGGCTCATGAGTACCATGATCTCCATAAAGCACTTCCTTCACAGCAAACTCCTTCAGAAGCTTAATTCCCTGCTCAACAGTGTTCCACTTCTTGGCAGCCCATGGCAAATCATCTCGGGAAGGATATCTCATAGCCACAGCCAACAGAAGGCGTGTCCACAAGCTAACCCTACCAAGAGGACTTGCTAGGTGTTTGTCCACTCCACTCTCCTTAGTGAGTGGTCCCAGCTGCTTGGCAGACTTGTCTCCTACCTGCAGAGCATTAGCACCAATGCCACGGCATCTCACTAGCCAGCTTAAGATTGGCTCACCTGATTCCCTTGTGTATTCCTTCCTAACTTCCCTGACCTCTCTGAGTGGATCCTTGGAGCCTTGGATGTCATCTTCCACCTCCTCTTCTTGTTGTTGATCTGGTGGTACTGGGCCTAACAGAACCTTCCTCATAGCACTCTTAAACTCATTGGAACCATCCTCTCTCTTGGCAGCTAACCTCACTGCGCTCCTCTCACTTGAGTATTGTTGTCTCAGCACATCTACAAGGTCTCGCAGACTAACTGCCTCCTCTTCCTCTTCTTGCTGCTGATCACCAGAGGTCTCATCTCTTACATCCTCCTGCGAACCACTCTTTGTCTTAGCTTTTGCCTTAGCAGGTGCCAGAAGGGCCTGAGCAGCAACAGACTTGGATGTGTCTGCTGGAGGATTTGAATTATTGGGGGTCTGACCTGGAGCATTTGAATCATTAGGAGTCTGACCTTGAGCATTCGAATCATTAGGGGTCTGACTTGGAGCTTGTGAGTTCAAATCTGCCTTGCTTTTAACAGGAGGATTTTGGTTCTGGTCTGCTGGCTGGGGGTTTGAATTGGCTGAGCTGGTGTCATTAGGAGTTGGACTGACTGGGCTAGCGTTACCAGCATTAGCAGTGCTATTATTTGCCTGTCCTCCTGGGATGCCTGCCAACCCTGAGGTGTTTTGATTGTTGCTAGGATCATTCTGATTTTGGGTACCTGCCTGTCCTCCTAGGGCTCCTGCCGAACTCTGTGGATTGTTGTTGCTTTTGTTATCATTGTTTATGTTAGCGGCGGGAACACTGGCTGTGTTCCCAGCACTTGGAGAAGGAGGGGCAGAGGCTGGCAAGGGGGAAGCCGATAACTGTGTTCCCTTGTTTTGCTGTGAAAGAGACTGCTTCTGAGACACAGAATTTTTCCTAGCTCTTACAGAAGCTGGTTTTGAATTTTTTACCAATAATGCCAAAATTAATATGAATATTAAAATCATGAGGCAAATATTAAAAACTGTGAGAAGAAAAACAGTTTTACACGAGCATGTACCTATGCAAACAGTTGGAATTCCTGTCTTAGGCTGAATAACTCTCATTAGAGCCATATTTAAAGCAGAATTTCCATTGATTGTCACATTATTGACCAGAGCTCCTGTAATATCCTTTGTAATATTCTCAGAGATATTAAAACTAGC
Organism: Pogoniulus pusillus; assembly: GCF_015220805.1. Classification (NCBI taxonomy): domain Eukaryota; kingdom Metazoa; phylum Chordata; class Aves; order Piciformes; family Lybiidae; genus Pogoniulus; species Pogoniulus pusillus. Next base: position 37,314,043 of record NC_087309.1, read on the forward strand.
ATAACCAAGAATCAAATCACCCCAGCTCCAGAACATATCTGAAACCTTAGCTTTAGCCTTATTATAAGCCAGATCAATAAAATAAGCAACAATTTGACCTTTTAACCAACTAAATGCCAAGAAAACAAAACCAGACCAGAGCAATGCACCAACCAAATACAATAGCTGCTTGATTAGCTTCATCTTAATTCCCAGAGCTAATTTCCAATCACTCAAATATCTATCCCCACGTTGGGAAAGCCAATAAAAAAATGTGATGGTTTGGGGGTTACCCCGCCCCCCCACACTTTTGAATTTGTCCCAACTAACTCAGACGGACCCTGGGAATATAGATGAAGCAATTTATTTACAGCTAGCAGAATTTACAAGCAGCTATTTACAATATATACAGTTATATACAATTATATACAGAAATATACAAAGGATAAACAATACAAAAGCACAACTCCCCTCCCAGAAACCTGAGTCCCCAGGAGGGGCTCTCAAACCACCCCAACACCTCCCCCGGCCCTCTCAACCTTACCCCAGTTCTCAGGAAGAAAAGAGGTGCAGCCAAGAGGTTAGGGAGCAAGGTTAGTGGGAGCAGGGTTAATGAGATGTGACCAGGTCTAAGGCAAAAGCAAGAGTGAGAGACAAAATGGAGAAGAAGTCTTTCTTCTTCCCAGAGTTCTCAGCGTAACTGTGAGAGAAGTTGACATCAATTGTTTTCATTTCACTGCCCGTTATCTATTTCTCTTACCAAAACATTCTAGCTTGCTTCAAACTAGCACAAGAGGGAGAGAAATAGCAACTGGCTTTTTTTCGTTCCTGCTAGATGCTAAAGAAATCTCAGTTTATTTTCTATTACTAGAATTTCTGTTACTTTTCTATATTTAGAATTTCATAAGCAGGCACTGTGGCTAATGCTTCAAAGTTTTCATTTGTAATGTGCCATGTCTATTTTTTTCCAAGGGTTAATATATTTTCACACGTATGAAAAATTATGATT